>NC_050573.1:105804944-106042444 GCF_011100635.1 Trichosurus vulpecula
AAGACCACTGACTGTTGTCACAGCATGTGGGTTCAAATCATGCCTCCAGTGTATATTACTTCTATGACCTGAGGTGGATCAGTCAGTCATGTAGCCTCCTTGGGTTTAGTTTCTCCATAAGTAAGTGTTAACTGGGTTTTTACCAGGCCATTTTCTAGCCCAAGAATGATGAAACAGCAAGGCCAAAGACAAAGTATCAGTGATCAGGTAGCAGTTTAATTCATTAGTTTCATTATGAGGAACAGATTTGCAGGGAATTTTCCTGATCAGAATCCCATCTTGCTAAAGTGAAGACAGAGAATATATACATAAATCACAATGGGAAGGAAGGGGGGAAGGTGGATTACAAACAATCATTTCCCAAGGCCAGAGTAGTTTCCTATGATAAGCCCACTAGTAGAAGACAATACAACAATTCTGGAGTCCCGTGGGAGCAATTTTTGCTCAAACCTTTGGAGATCCTTACTTGGTGGGTCACAGGACCAGAGTTCTATGACAGGAACAGGTTCTACCATCTTTGATTAGCTTCACTTAAGGTACACAGGCACGAGAATGCAGTGAGTGAGAACATTGTCAAGGGGGTGATCAATCATTTCAAGCTGCATTGTTAATTCTGACTCCTGAGCCAGAGAGACAGTTCTTGAGAAATCTAAATTATTAGTATATTCATTACATATATCATCTCAATTAATATGAAAATCATAACTCCCTTCAAATAAGGGGGAAGGAGGGTAGAATGGATGGCCTCTAAGTTCCCTTCTAGCTTTATGAGTTTATAAGTCTAAGAATATCACGCACTGAAATCTGTTCTTTGCCATAGCAGAATTGCAGTTGTCTAGGCTATCATCAATAGCCTTGGCCTAAACTTCCTGTTATAATGTGTAAATGAAGAGGTAGAAAGGAGCACTAGAGGCAGATGGAGCAAACAGGATGCAGGATGTGAGATATGAGATAAGATGCAGGATGTAACCAGCCAGAAAAGTGATCAAAGAAGACTAGGCATTGAAGCCCCCCATCATGGTCTTGCCTGTGTGCTTTCATAAAGCACCCCCAATTGCCTGACATTCCAGAACAACTCTTCCCCTCCCCTTTCCTGTTCTCCTTGTTCATCTGTATGATAAAGACACTTCCGAGACTACCTGATATTCCAGACATTTCAGAGCTCCTTCCATTCCCTTCCCCATTCCATAAAATTGTATTTAAGCAAGACCTTTACCCTGGCCAATTGCTCTGCCTCCTACGGGAAGCAGGGCCACTCTGCCTCCCACATGGCACAGGCTCAGTTGGGTACATCACCCCAATAAATGCCTTTCTTTAATTTGTAGACTGAGTGAATGTGAATTCTTTCAGGACACTAGAACCCACACGCCTATACTCCATCATTGCTGGTGGCGCCCTGGCATTCTTGGGGTACACTCTGAACTCATCATAATGACCATTCTTCTCTGAATACAAGGACACATTGAAGAAAAATACAAAGAGGCAGGCATAGACTGAATGTGAGCAAAAATTTTCCTAATAATTAGATCTATCCTAACATGGAATAGGAATGCCATCAGGTTGGAGTGGGAGGGTATTGTAGTTTCCTTATTCACTGGAAATATTCTAGGGAAGCCTAAGTGACCACTTCTTAGTCAAACTACAGAGGGAATTCCTGTTCAGGTATAGCTGGTGTTCAATGACTTCTAAATTCCCTTTCAACTCAGTTATTTTTTGATTCTTGGGTTCTGTGACTTCTAAGGAAAACTTTCCTCTGATATAACAATTACATTGCTTGATGTACTGGTTTGTTGAAAATTGTACCAGTTAGCTAGGCATGGTGGCACACTCTGTAGTCCCTGATGCTAGGGAAGCTGAGTCCAGGGAATCACTTGAGTCAACAGTTCTGAGCTTTAGTGGATTAAGCTGATCAGCACCTCACCTGCATCTTCCTGGCACCAGTGTGGTAAGCCCAGGGAAGTGTGAGGTTACCAGGCTACCTTAGGAGGGGATAACAAGCCCAGGATTAAAAACTAGAACAGATAAAGCTTCTGTGCTAATCAGAACTGGGATCAGGCCCATGAATGGCCACTGTACTTGTAGCCCAGGTGAGATCAGGAGACCTAATCTAGAAACAAAAGAAGGGAGAGGGAACAAGGGAGGGAGAGAGAAAGGGACAGAGGGAGAGACAGAGAAAGAGAGGCAGAGAGAGAGAGAGAGAGAGCTAATAAATGAAGCACTGTTAGGACCCAGATATATTAAATTTTAATCCACAAATCAGACCAATTCAACATGTTGCCTTTTCTTATATGAGCAAGTTTTATTCCTTTTCCATTTATTTTCTAAAGTCAATCTCCCACATAATCTTTCTTCTTTATTATGTATGCAATATAAAGTGAAGGGAAAGTAGGTGGATTTATCATAATCTGCTTTTGGGTTTCAACTAAGGAGTATATTTGACCTCTATTACCAAAAGATAGAAGTATTGATAACTGGTTGCATGGCCAGATTCAAAAAGAAGGTGTTGATTATTCATTGTTAATGGAGCAGGAAGTCTCTAGTGGAATACCCCAAGGTTCAGTGGTTGACCCTGTGCTGATTAATGTTTTGAGGTTGTTTTGGGGGGGGGGTTGGAGTTTTTTTGTGTTTGTTTTAATCAATGACCTCCTCCCTCCCTCTCTCCCTCCCTTCCTCCCTCTTTCCTTTTCTCCCTACATCTCTCCTCTCCTCTTCTTTTTTCTCCTCTCTCCCTCTCTATGTTTTGAGATTTTCCCTTTGTACATAATAAAAGGTTAAAGTCTACCCAGTGATGTTCGACTGTGGACACACCTCAACTCTCTGGGGCTCAGTTTCTTCATTTGTCAAACAAAAGAGTCATATTGGATGATTTCTATGCTGTCCTCCAACTCTAGATTCTTCAGACTCCTTCCAGCTCTCAGACTGATGTCTCTGTGATCATTAGTGATCATGTGTTAATTTTGTTTTTGTTCTACAGAAGGGATTTCCTGGGAACCAAGGAGGCCTCTCTGCTTTTGATGGCCATGTTTCTCCTTGCTGTGTTTTACCATGGACAGCAGGTAATGGGAACATGTGCATTCACCTCCAATTTATCAGCTTTTGTTTCAAGTTGTCATAAAGGGATCTGTTGCTCTTTGCCATTCATGAATATTATCTGCTTAAGTAAGTTATGGCCTTTAATAAACCAAAATATAATAAAGACCAACATAGAAACCAGCTAATTAAAATTCCTTTGTACACAATATATTTTGAAGAACCATTTAATCTCCATTATAAAGAATTTTCCATCTAAAATTAGGAATTCCAATTTGTCCCAGGGGAAACTAGTCCTTATCCCAAAGTTATGGTTATTTCCACATAACAGGATTGACTAAAATGGCCCCTGGGCTCTTTAGAATTTTTTATTGTGTTGGTAGATTGTGCAGTAGTTGGTTAACTGAATCAGTGATGACTCAATCAAAATCATTCAAAATGAGTCTTTTTACTTCATACCAAGTGATCCTTCCACTAAACCCCAGCTGCCATTATGTGTCCTTGATTCATAGAATGGGCTTCAGAAGGAACTCATTTTGACTGAATATGTTCTTAGAAAGTCCCTAGATGGTTATGTCATACAGTGGAAGAAATGTTCCATTTGGAATCAGGGAGTTAAAGAGGAAACCTGCCTCTGTAACTTACTACCTGCATGACCATCAGCTAATCACTTAATCTCTCAGGGCTTCTGTTTCCTAATATGTCAAATTAGAGGATTGAACTAGATGACCTCTAAGGTCCTTTCCAGCTCTGTTTCTGACTAGTGAATCAATTCCACTGAACAAACTGGTGAAATCCCTATGGACCATGGGACACTTGTATATGTAACCATTGGTACAGAATGGATCATACAGCCCGTTGGCAACCTGGTGAAACCTATAGATCCTTTCTTAGAGTAATGGTTTTAAATGCATAAAATCAAATATGTATGATTACAGTAGAAACCATTGTGTTGAGATACAGTTTTATATGCATGTATATGTATATGTATATATATATATATATAAACATACAACCTATATGTATATAATTTATATGGGTATATATAAAATCTATATATGTGTGTGCATATATGTATATAAATATATGTGTATCTATGTAAAAATATAATATATATGTATACTGTGTTTTAGAGAGAGACAGAGACAGATTGTGTTCCAGGTTAATAACCCTTATAGAGGATCAGAGTCAATACAAGCCCACAAGGATCTTTTTCAATTTGAATTTAACATCATTGGTGAGGAAAGTTAGATTTTGATTCAACAGAAGTAAACAACCATTTGAGCTAGCCAAAAGTGGATTGGGTTGACTTATAAGGTAGAGGGTAACCTCTAGTGAAAGCTATGTGGATATTTGCTGGGAATATTTTAAAAGGTATCGCTTTTCAAGAATAGTTTGGACTAGAAGGTCTCCAAGGTCCATTCCTGTTCCAAGAATCTGTGATTAAAACTAAATTAACTTTGCCATTGTCAAATCTCCCCAAATAGTTGTCATGGGTTTAAAAAAAAGTATATGGAGGGGTGGGGAGAAACATCTGCAATTGTGGGGATAATTCAAACCAGGAGTTTCTCAGCCCTCTGTTTTTGAGAGAAAGAAAAGGGAGGATAGGGGTATGGTTTATCTAGGATGTTGTTTATATGATATATATATATATATATGTTATATTATATATGATATGATGTGATATTATATCATATTATAATAACAATTACTGACTTCAAGATCCATTTTACATGACAAAGGGATTATTGCATCTGGTTATCTTCCTAAAGCCTTAGTTTTAGGCTAAAACAATACATTTAAAAAATGTAGGGCTAGGGATAGCCCACTAAGTAGAAGGTGGGAGAATGGAGCACCAAACTCCTCCCAATGCCTTCTTCTATACAGGGCAGAACTGGACTAGGCTCTATGCTCCCACTGGGTATCTCCCTGTGTCTTATACTCCCAAACCCTGGTTTCCTGACTCTTTTTGTGTGTTGTCTCCCTTATTTGATTGTCTGCTACTTGAGGACAGGGACTTCCTTCTTATTAATTGTATCTCCAGCACTTAGCACATAGTAGGCACTTTAAAAATGTTTATTGGCTTATTCGGTTGGGATAGGGACTAAATCCGTGATGTCCCAGGTAATAAAACTCCCTCTCTCAATGTGGTCAGTACCTTCTCTGAAATTTGTGGTCTCAGAGGTTGACTGGAACACTTAAAGGTCAAGTGACTTTCCCCCAGTCACAGGATGTCAGGGGCAGGACCTGAATGCAGGTTTTATGGGTTTTAAAACCAGCTCTCTTAGTGCTTGGCCTCGCATATAAAATGTAGGGAATGAATCCCTCTCCAGTTTCCTCTACCAGTAATGCTTCAGCAACTGCTTGAATATTTAGTAACAGGAAGCTCACTACCCAATTACAAAGCCTACTCCATTTATAAACACCTCTAATAATTAGAAAGCTATTTTCTTTTTATTAAACCAATATTTGCCTCCTTGTAACTTAAACCCATTGCTCCCAGGTCTGTTTTCCAGGAAGAAGCAGAATAAGAGTATGTCATTATGTATTACTCTATAGTTAATGAAATCTTTTTTTCCCAACAGTCTTGTGATGTGGGTAGTACAGAAGTTATCATCTCTGTTTCACAGATAAGTACACTATAGCTCAACAATCATTTATTAAGAACATACAATGTGCCCGGCCATAAGTAGAAAGCCAGTGACCCAAACTCAAGCCTTCTGACACCAGTACTCTTTCTAGTTAGTGCACCATATAATGTCCAATCCATTTCCCACATGACCACACTCCAAATATTTGAGGAACATGATTCTGTTTTCTGCTAAGTTATCTCTTCAGTAGGATTAATATCTCTAGTGCCCTCAACCATTCTCATATATCATGGTTTTAGTCCCCTTACCCACCTATGCACACTCTTGTATGTCAATGGATTGCTTAAAATGTGGAACTCAGATATGTTAGCCTAAAATAATTTTGGAGGCTTGGAATAAAGAATTAAAGCTTTATTTAAAAAAAATACACTGTATTCACAAAATTTCCATCCCAAGAATTACTGTTAGATCCATGCCAGGTCAACTAGTTTCTTTTTTCCATCTGTCTTTCTCTCATCACCCTTGTACTCACTTCAAAAGAAAGTATCAAAAGAGTACAAACAAAAAGAGAAGAATCCCATGCAAAACTGAAATAGTCATGTATCAGAGAGAAATTGCCATAGAAACAGAGGGAGGTAATGAACCCTGGAAGAAATTGCAAAAAAAGAGAGAGAGAGAGACATAGAACTGTATTTTTTAAATAAATTATTAAAATGGAAAAAAAAAGTCATATTCTAAAATGTAGACTATGAAGAATGGGTAAATGAGAGATTGAATGGCAAGTCAGAAGAGTAAATTGTGGCTTAGTGCTGATAAATCTCATACAATGTACTCTGTAGACTGGAAATAAGAAACTTAACATGACATTTCTCTGGATATCAGTGAAAACTGCCTTGTCCACTTGGGCAAGGCAGCTCCTTCCTCCCTCCCTCCCTCCCTCCCTCCCTTCCTTCCTTCCTTCCTTCCTCCCTCCCTTCCTTCCTCCTTTCCTTCCTCTCTCTCCCTCCCTCTTCTCTCTCCCTTTTCTCCTTTCTTCTCTCCTCTCCCTCTGACCACATAGGGAATTATATCCTCGCCTGTGTAAACTCTGCCCAAAGGAATATGAATTTTTATTGCTGAAACCTCACCAGACATCTTGGGGTTTATGGGCTAGATTTCTTTTTTTTTTAAGGACCATGCCTTAAACCTAAATCACTCTGACTCTCATTGATTGGCCAACAAGGTCCTAGTCCAAGCCTACCATGGTCATTGTTTGGTTTTGGTGGCTCAGAGAGGGTATAAATAGCAATTGTTATGTTTTGGCCAGAAACCCTAAGGGTCTTCCTCTCCCAGATTAATTTTATTTTATTTTTTAACTAGGTATAAGAGGCCATTTTCTACTTCATTTCTTACCTAACATTAATCATTGAATAGAGGTTGCCTCAGACAAACTGAGACATAGGAAAGACCTTAGCTTAAAAAGGCCAAGATCTCCTACTACATCCCAGGCCATCTCCTGTCATCCTGATCTATATCTTGCCAGTGGACCCAAATAGCTCCAGAGGAGAGAATGAGGCTGGTAACTTTGTATAGCCCTTCCTCACTTAAATCCAATTCACTTGCAAGTCATGACATCACCTTCTTGATGTCATGGTCCTCTTCGAGAATGGAGGACAACCAACAATGAAAACCAAATTGAAAAATTCCGTCTTCTCAATTGTTTGCACGATTCTAGTATTTTTATCACAATAATTTTTATCACAGTAATTTTTAAAATGCTAGGGATATCCTTTGTTTTTATATCACCTTCATTTCCAAATATATCTTTTCCCCCTCCTCTATAAGTCATCCCCCATAACATAGGCAGCTAGGTGACACAGTGGATAGAATACTGGACCTGGAGTCAGAAAGACCTGAGTTCAAATCCAGTCTCAAACACTTATTAGCTATGTGACTGTATCAGGAGGGCCGAGTTTATAATCTCAAAGAAGATCATAAACATGTCTGAAAGGTTCGGAATCGCCGGATAGAAGAAACTCTCAAAGTAGAAGGCAGAAGAATCAAAACATTTATTTAGGCTCCACAGTAACCAACCCATGAACCAGAAGCCCCATTTTGATATGTTGGTCATAATCTTCCAGGCCCAATAGGTACGCCTTGAAAGAGTAACCAGGAGGCTACAGAGAAACATGATTGCGTAAAGCAAAATCATGTTTCCCCCTTGATGGTAATAAGATTACCCACTGGACTGAAGTCTTTGTTCAGCTTCCTCCCGTAGATCAGCTCTGCTGCTGGCAGCTCCTGCCTCAGCTGTGTCTGTTTCTGAAACTGAAGCTGCAACTGAAACTGACGATGTAACGGTCGTAACTGCCTCTGTAACGGTCGTTGTAACTGCCTCTGGCTCCAACCGGAAAAGGAAAGAGAGGAAGAATCTTCAAGCTGTCCTCTCCCCTCTTATAGGGTTTCTGACATCATCAAGCTCCGCCCAAATGACCAGGGCCGATTGGTTCCTGAGTTGGCTCCTCCCCCTAGGGTAGACCAGGTTCTGGAGCTAACACCTCCCCTCAGCCAGCCCCATGACTCCCCACACAGGAAGCCGTCTGCCTCCCGGCATGCTCCCCGGGCCTCCTGCCCCGGAAGAGCAAGCCACAGTGTCCAGAGGCTCAATGAGGCAAGCTGAGCCATTCAAAGAAAACAAAAGCCATTATGGCTACAGTGACCTTGAGCAAGTCAATTAACTTCTCTTTGCCTATTTCCTCAACTGTAAAATGGGGATAATAATGATGCCGACCTCACAAGGTTGTTGTACTCCCCATTGCTACTTCCAGGCCCTCCTTCTGTCCCTGATTACACCCAGCCAAGCTTCAGCCTTGTATCACTCTCACCATTCACCACCACCTTCACTCCTACATACAGGCTGCTAAATGAAGATGGGAAAAAATCATACAACCATTCTTACTAGTCCATTGTACATTCATGTCATACAAACCCAACTGGGTCCTCACAGCCACTAGGCAATCTTACTATACCTCCCTTGTCAATTCACTATCCCACTCTCTGAAGTGGCTCTTCCACATCTTTTCATCCTTCCACATGCCTCCCATGGCTCCTCCTTCCCCCACTCCCTCAGCTGAGAACTTTACCTCATATTTTACAGGAAAAAATTGAGGCCATTCAATATGAACTCTGACTTCTCCCCTCTTCCTCATCTCCTATCACTCAAATACCTTCTGCTACTATCTTTGTTCCTATTTCACATGTCCCTTCATCACCTAGCCCTCTCCTACCTTTCTCTAATTCCCCACCACATACTCCTACCACATACATAGATAGACATCCAGTGACACTGACCTCCTTGTTATTACATGAACAAAACATTCCAACTCAACTCTGGACATTTTCTCTGGCTGTCCCTGGTGCCTGGAATGCTTTCCTTTCTCTGCTCCACCTACTGACCTTTCTGGCTTCTTTTAAGAACCAACTAAAATCTCTTCTTTTACTGGAAGCCTGCCCTAGCCCCTCTTAATTCTAGTACCTTGCCTCTATTAATTATCTACTATATGCTTTGTTTATATTTGTTTACCTATGATCTCCCCCATTAGATTGTAATCTTCTTGAGGGCAAAGACTGTCTTTTACCTCCTTTTGTATCCTCAGTGCTTAGCACAGTGTCTGGCTCCTAAGAGGCACTTAATAAATGTTTCTTGATTTATCGATTAAAGATCAAATGAGATAAAAATTGTAAAGTGCTTAGTACAGTGCCTGGCACATAGTAGGCACTATATAAAACGCTTATTCCATTCACCTTCCCCCTTATTACAAAGAAGAAAATAATAGGGCAGGAGGGAGGGATTCAGCAAAACTAACCAATACAGCAACCTAATCTGACAGTATATGCAATGTTCTATACCCATAGTCTCAGACTCTGCAAACAAAGGAGGAATGTATATTTTCTCTTCTCATTTTCAAGACCAAGCTCCGTCACTATAATTACACAACGTTCGGAGGTGTTTTGCTTGTTTTTCTTTCTGTTTCTATTTATGTTGTTGTAATCATCATGTATATTGGGGGGTTTTGGCAGTAATTCTTAGCTCTTAGTTTAAACTTAGCTAATGAGAAGACTGGGCCAAGTCTGAAAGTGAAAAATACTGCCAAAGAACTTAAGAAAGTCAAGTTAGAGGAAATAAAAACTTGTTTTCTTTTTATCAGCTGAAGTAGAGTATTGAAGTAATTTGACCCAATCCAGATAATTCAGACCAAATAAATTCCAATTTATAATAAGTTCTATCTGTATCTCCTAGGACTGTTGGAGTCAAATCTTGCTTCTGCCGTTTACTATTTGACTACAAGAGAGTCATTTAACCTCTTTGAGCCTCAGGGTACTTTCTAAGACTAGTTTAATGAGTTATAGAACTCTGATGGTAATAGGGAAGTTCCCAGTACAGGCAGTTCTCACATCAGGAAAATCATGGACCTTTGACATCTTAAAGTCATGATGATCCTTTACATTCATTTATCACTGTACAGTGTATAAAGTGCTTTCATGTATATACTTGCATTTAAATAGCATAGAGATGTCATTCAGTCCATTTGATTGGTAATGAAATTGAGGCCCTTAGACATGGAATAATTTGCCCAAGATCAAACGCAGCTCATCAGGGGCTGAGCTGGAACTCAAAACCACCTCTGGCTTTCAACCCAGGACTTATTCATGCCTCCACAATATTATTATACGCATTTTTTTCCGATAACATGATTTGAGTATCAGAAAATGTAAGTCATTTGCCAAATATCAAATAGATATGAATTTCTTTTTTATTCACCCTGAATTTTTCTACCCCACTCCCCCATAAGCATCACATACATATGCACTCTTCAACTAGTTTAGGATGATGTACCTAAAATAGAATGGGGACACTAAGAAACAATAGGTATACTCAGTGGGCCTGTAGGCAAGCTTGAAAAGCAGTTCTTGAGAAAGAGCTGTACTGGTACTCTAGGCAACCTAACCATTACCTAAGCAGCTCAGTAGAATGGTGGATAGAGTGTTGGGCGTGGAGCCTGGAACACGAGTATAAAGCTAGTCCCAGAAATTTGCAAACTGTGCAAATTTGCCTAGGCAAATCCCATAACCTGTCTGCCTCAGTTTTTTCAACTGTAAAATGAGGATAATAGTAGGACCTACCTCCCAGGTTTGTTGTGAGAACCAAATGAAAGAATCAATGTAAAGTGCCTAGCACATAGTAGGCATTTAAAATATACTTGCCTCCTTTCTTCCCAGGCCCTCCCACTAGGACCCGGCTTATGGCTCCCAAAGGTGATATGTGGGGTGACTGAATGAGAAGTCAAAGATGACACATGGATGCCAAGCTTGGGCAACTGGGATGATGGCGGTACCCTTGAAAGTAATAGGAACATTTGGAAGAGGGGAGGGGTTCAAGGGAAAACAAAATGAGTTCTGTTTTGAACATGTTGACTTCAAGATATCAATAGGACATCTAGTTCAAAATAAGCAATAAGCAATTGGTTATGTAAGACTAGAGCTCAGGAGAGAGGAGGCTGCACAAATAAATCTGACTCATCTGCATAGAGATGATAGTTAAATCCATGGGAGCTGCTGAGATCATCAAATGAGATATGAGAGAGGGAAGACTTAAGACAAGGATCTAGGACAGGCCCTTGTGGACACCCATGGTAAATGGACATGACCTAGCAAAGAAAACTGAGAAGGAAGATAGGTAAGAAAGGTCAAAATAGAACAAAGAGAGTTGTATTAAGAAGTGGTCAAAAAAAAATAGAAACAGAACAAAGAGAGACATATTAAGAAAACCTGGAGAAGAGAGAGTATCCGGAAGAAGGTGATTGATTTTGCCTAAGGTTTGGACTGGATTGGATTAGCTTGCATTGGATTGTCTTGGATTGAATGAGAGAAGTTTACTGCACCCAAGGCTGACCAGGTAGACCTTCATTATCCTTGTCATTTGTCCTTCCATCTTGAAGGGGACCATGACATCAGGGAGGTGATGCATGACATGCCAATGAATTGGATTTAAGTGAGGGAAGGCTGTGCAAAGTCACCAACCTCACTTTCTCCTCTGGAGCCATCAGGATCCAGTGGCAAGATATAGATCAAAACAAATGGAGATGGCCTCCATGCAGTGAGAGACCTTGGCCTTTTTAAGCTAAGGTCTTTAACAGAACTCAGTTTGACTTCAGCAATGTCCTTTCAGTGATTAAGGCTAGGTAAGAAATGAGGCAGAAAATGGCCTGTTTACCTACTCAAAAAAAATTGAGTTTGGGAGGGGAAGACCCTTAGGATTTCTGGCCAAAACAGAAACAATTGTTATTTACATTCACTCTGATGAAATTAGGATCCAAATAATGACCTAGAGGAGCTTGGTCTGGGACCTATTATTGGGTTTGATCACTGAATTTTTTTTTCTTAAGCACCATGCCTTAAACCCAAATAACTCTGGCTTTCATTCCTTGGTAACTTCAGGATAAAAGAATGAAGATGTCATATTATACGGGTTGAGCAAAAACTAACAAGTTAAATCATTGACTCTCAGATTTAGAAGGGAAATTAGAGGGCATTTAATTGAAACCTTACCTGAACCATGAATCTGCAATATCCCATAGAAACAATCATCTAACCTTTGTTTAGACCCATTCCCATAAAAGGAAATCCAGTATCTCTTGAGGCATGCCCTTCCATTTTTGCTGACATTGGCCCTAGTTCTGCCTCTGGGAAACAAATAGTATCAAAGGGTTCCTGTTTCTGATTTTTCAGAGAAAATGTATTTCCCCTCCTCTCAAGCTCTTCAATGTTAATAAGCTTAGGTTTTGGGAAGGACATGCACATTTAGCTATTCCTAAGAACCTCTGGAAAAACATTATAAGCCCATGCCATTTACTAAACCAGTGTGTTTTTATCTGATTGCCTCACACACAACCTAATGAACTTATGAAAGAATCTGGATGTTACAAGTGTTGGGGGGTTGGGTGGGGGGAGATGTCTAATAAAAGAATAAGAATATTTAGCATTCATTTCATGCTTTAAAGTTTTCAAAGTGCTTTACAAATATTACTTTATCCTCACAACCACCATAGGAGGTAAGTTCTATTATTATCTCCATTTTATAGATGAAGAAACTGAGATAGGTAGAGGTAAAGGGACTTACTTTTGGTCATGCAGCTAGTAAGGCTCTGGTGCTGGATTTGAACTTTGGTCATCCTGTCCTCAGCTCCAGTACTTTATCCACAATTCCACCTAGCATGATGCTCCTCTATAAAATCTCCAACTAATATTATTTTACTTTTCTGTAATCATTTCCAGTGATGAGGGAACCAATAAGTCTTGAGGAAATCAATTCTATTGTTTAGTCAATCTACAATCATTTATCAAGTTCTAGGCATTGTACTAGGCATTTGGGATACAAAGAACAAAAAGAACTAGTCCTTTCCTTTCAGGAGATTTTATTTTAACTTGGGAAGCAATAAACAAATGAATAGATAGATAGATGATAGATAGATAGATAAAAGAATGAATGAATGAATGAAGCCAAGGTATTCACCCTCCTCTCTTATCCACTAAGAGGCCCCCACAAACAAAGAACAGGGCTCAGTTATTCAGCAGCCTGACTTCTAATTAGATGTCTTAAGGCTTCCTTTCTAATACTCTTTGGCTCATTAAACCCCAACCCCAGCATAATCTATTAAAACTTAGATTTTAGTTCATGTCTAGTATCTCACCCAACAAGGAGAATAGGAAAGTGCTTACTATACAATATGTATCAGGTATGGGACAGGTATTTATTTCCTACACACAAAAGAAATGCTTAATGCAAGATTCTCACAAGCATGCATTGACAGAAAAACAAATTAAGTGTCAGTACTCACTAATATGTTATTATACTCTGCTAGTACATTGACACTTAAAACCATCTAAACATGAAACACTTTACATGATTACAGATTAAACATTTTATATATCCCCTCAGCTCTGTAATATCTCCCTCAATGTCTATGTCTTCTGACAAATCAGGCCAGGATTAGGATGATAATCCAGTCCATGGTTATCTTCTCCAAGAGTGCTAGAGCAGGTGCCTTCCAAACTGAAGCCAGTACCAGTTGAGGAACCAGAGTATTCAAGTTTGTCAAATTCACAAGATGGCCTTTGAGCTTAGATACATCCATCTCAGGATTGATATTTGTTCATCTAAGGATAGGAAGAAAAGAAGAAACACAGAAGAGGCAGCCCTAAGCCCAAGATCAGGCTCGTCTAGATGGGACACAGCCTTTAGTTTTCATGTGCTCAAATAGCAGGCAAAATTAAGTTAGGCAAGCTGAACTTTCCTGACCCTCACGAGTGAGCTCCTTACTACAAGGAAAGTCCAAAGAAGAAGAGTCAAGGACAGAGTTGCTCTCTTTTTGAAAAGTCCAGCGAGCTGCTCTTCCTGCTCAGTGACCAACAAGGGGATTGCCTTATCACCTCAAAGCACTAAGTTTCCTCTGCCCTGTATCATGCACATAGCCTGACAGAAGCAGCCAAAGGTCTCATCATCTGCCATCAGCCAAATGCTGAGCTAGCACATATGGTCATCCAGAATCAAGAAAGGTCATTTGGCATGTACTCTACTCATCTCTCTCTCTCTCTCTCTCTCTCTCTCTGTCTCTCTCTCTCTGTCTCTCTCGTGTGTGTGTGTGTGTGTGTGTACACACATATACACATATATGTAGAGAGATAAATATATTTGTTATATGTTTCTATATAAAATATTTAATATATAATTTATATATGACTATATCTTATATGTTCACGCATATTCTATATTTTTACATATAATATACCAGTGTTGTGTGTGTATTCAGTAAGAAGGGTATAGATAGATAAAGATATATCTATATGTGTACATATGTATATATGCATGTACATACATTCATATCTATACATACATATGCCTATATATTATATCGTGTGTCATATTTATGTACATATAAGTAAAACATACAAAGCAAAAACAAGTTTGGGGAGGGGGAATCCTAGCATTGGACACAAAGGGGAACCAAGAAAGGTCTCATGTAAAAGATCACAATTGAGCTGAACTTTGGATAAAAATAGAGATTCTTAGAGGCAGAAGTGAAGAGGGAAGTGCCTTCCAGGCAGTTCAAATCAGGTGATGAATATTGGCAAATAGCACAAATACCATTTAAGCATTATATACCTTTCAAAAATGTTCCAGGAACAAACTCACTTTTTTGAATATTAAAAATTAAAGCAAATCTTGAGAATCTTAAATTTTCATTTAAATTCATCATGAGTCAATAGATAAAAATAATAACCTTAGCACAAAGTACTAACCTTTTGAAATTTCCAAATTATGTTGGAGGTTCTCCATTCCCACCCACCCACCCCAAAGCTCCCAAGTTATATCAATATGCATAATCCTTGATGGCAGGGACCCACATCTTCTATCACGTTCTATCATCTCTTAGAGCACAGAGCAGAGGACATTGGACATCGCATTCTCCAATGTGGCTGCTTTCAAAACTATTCATCAAAAAAAAAGTCAGGCTAGCTTTTGCACTGACAGTTAGGGAAGAACACGTATAATCCTAGATTACCTATATGCTTTGCAAGAATATTGAGGGAGTATAAATGTCACTACCTCCATTCTACACAGGAAGGAACCAAGGCTTTAAGTTACTTAACCCATGTCTAGTACCTGGCAGAATTAAAGCTTAAACTCAGGTCTTGTCACTCCAGATCAGTTCAGCAATCAATGCTTCTAGCCACTATACCATCCCTGCCTCTTCCGTGGAGCCCCTTGGTGATAATCAAGGAGAAAAAAAAGTTAACCTCCAGGTAAAGATCTGTTAAAGAAGATTCATTCATTCAATCAGTCAACTAGCATTATTAGTTACTTATTGTGCCAGGTATGCTGCTAGATGCTGGGAAGACAAAAATAAAAGTCCCTGCCCTCAAGGAGCTTACATTCTATTAAATGAGTAATGTCAATGATAAATGCTATTAATTTGTACTTTTCAGATTTTTTTTCCTTATAAGAGGATAGTGAAAGCCAGAGAGGTTAAGTAATGTGCCCAAGGTTACATGGATGTTAGTTCAAGAGCTAGGACTCCATTAAATCTTTGACTCTCAGTTCAGTACCTCGCTCTCTTCAACAAGTACCACCTCTGGAGAAGTGCATCACGCTCATTGTCATCTAACTACAGCTTCTACCAAGTTATTATTCATTGTATCCCATCCAGAAGCAAGTCTGCCCACTCCTGTGCTTGTTACCTGGTACCCCTCTGTAATAGGAGGGCAGAGTTTATAATCTCAAAGAGGATCATAAACATGTCTGAAACGTTCGGAACCGCCGGATATAAGAAACTCTCAAAGTAGAAGGCAAAAGAATCAGAACATATATTTAGGCTCCACAGTAACCAACCCATGAACCAGCAACCCCATTTTGATATATTGATCAAAAGCTTCCAGGCCCAATAAGTACGCCTTGAAAGAGTAACCAAGAGGCTACAGAGAAGCATGATTGCGTAAAGCAAAATCATGCTTCCCCCTCTATGGTAATAAGATTACCCACTGGCCTGAAGTCTTTGTTCAGCTTCCTCCCGTAGGTCAGCTCTGCTACTGGCAGCTCCTGCTTCAGCTGTGGCTGTGGCTGTGGCTGTAACTGTAACTGTAACTGTAACTGTAACTGTAACTGTAGCTGTAACTGTAGCTGTAACTGCCTCTGGCTCCAACGGGAGCTGCTTTTAACCATCCAGCTTCTGCGGGGGTGCAAGGCATGCCGGGGAAAGCACAGGCTCCCCCAATCTGCCCAAGCAAGGCGAAGGGGCTGACCAGAAAAGCACAGGCTCTTTCCATCAGCCCAAGCAAGGGAAGCAAGGTGAAGGGGCCGACAAGCTTACTCCAGTCCAAGATACAAACAGCATTCAGTTCAGGGGAAAAAGCCAAACTAGTCAAGGGCACTTGTTGACTAAGTGCTAAGGAGCCCATTTTTGGTTGCCAATACACTCCACCCCTTGTTCTAGGATACATAATCTAATCAGCCATGTATCCTAGAACATACATTGTGATCCAATTACAAAGGAAACTAAAACATATCATTCATTATAAAGCAAAACATATCATTTGGTGACATTCCTAAATATTGGTTTACGATTCAAATGTGATCCACCCCTAGGTCCCAGCAAGATAATCTCTTCAATCAATCATCCCCAAAATAATTATTAATAATTCAAATGTCCACCCCTAAATCCTTGTATCCATTACATAGGATCAATAATATCATAACAATAAAACAACACAGCAAGGATAACACAAAATAAGTAAACAGAACACTATCATCATTTCCACCCCCCTTGAACGATTGGGGCTCAAAATCTTGGGGTGAGGGGTGAAGGTCTCATTTTCCATAGCTTCTTCATGCTGAAATTGGATGTAGAGATGGCCCTGCCCCCAAAAAGTCCCATTCCAGAGGTCATTTCTTTAACGAGCTGGCAGGAATTCCAAGAATGCTACATGCTTAGGTAGTCACCGGAAAGTGCAGGGTGCTTAAGCCTGAAGGAAACAAAACTAGCAACAAGGTTAGCCAAAACAAAGGACAAAAAGAATAGACAAGTATGGACTATAATTCTTCAAATAAAATCATCTCAAGTTTGGTTGAGATTTCAGTTATGCAAAGATCCAACATCAGAGCCAAACTCAGGTGGGAAATGTTTCTTTTCAAAAGGAACATAATGAGGAAGCCAAGAGGATCCCACCCTAGATAGAGACTAAGATTGTCCTCCCAGCCTTTCCCCAAATGTACAAGTTTTCATCCGTTAATCACACAAAGTTACCTTTCCTCTGAGTGGCTTATGGCATTTACCAGCATCAGCCATACCTGTGGAGTCTGTGAATCTATTAATGCCTCAGTTACCGTACTTGACCCATTTTTCCAATATATGGTCAAGTTAATGTGAGGTCTGCAATCCAGCCTGTGTATTTCCTTAATTTGGACTGGGGCTCGGCCTGTTCCCTAGTATTCCCTTTCATGTGATTCACTTGGGTTTGAAGGTTCAACATCTGTAGTATTTGCAGGAGCAGTTCTTATTTCCCTATCTCTCCTGTTATCAAGGCCTTTATCTCTGTACATTCTATATAATTCATTGGTTGGAATTCCATCTATCATTTCAAAACCTACCCCTGCTCTCAATAAAGCAGTAAACATTTCTTTCCTTGTTACTCTCCTTTGGCGCCAAGTTTGCTGGTTATTCACCCTTCTCTCTCGAGGAGATCTATCCCTTCCCCAGTCACCTAAGTCATGTAACTGTAAAATCTTATTTATCACTGTTGTAAGACGGCTCCCTACTTCTCCAAGTAATAAATTCAAAATTAGTTGTTTATAAGCAGGGGGAGCTGTCCTAATTATTAAATTCCTATGAGGCAGTCCCATTGGATCATTGTAATATTTGTCTGCAGTTCCTATCATAATGGCAGTCTTCATTACCTCCTCCTTTAGTCTCATGATACAATCTCTAAGTGAATACCAGGGTCTGTGCTCAGTGGGCCACATAGAATCAGTAGCATATCTCTTATTGCATCCCACAGCGGCTAATGCCAACAGAGTAGTCCTGCTATCACCATCTCCTTGCTGATGATGTTCCCTAAAAGCTTGTTGAACTAGAGGATCATGGCTGATACCTATGAATCTCATGCAGTCTGTCCTATCTACTGATATTCCACTGGCCCCTTGATCACTGAGTCTTACCATCCAAGATATCAATGGTTCTCCTATTCTTTGGCTGAATCTACTCAAAATATCTGTGACCTCTTGCGGTGAGAAATCTTCCTGAATTTCCCTTGTAACTGAATCTTCACCTTGGGTTTCTGTCTTCCTCCTTTGTATGGGTCGAGCCCTTGTCTGATCATTTAACCATCTCCTATTCTCTGTGTGAGGCACATCCTGAACCCCAGTAGTGTTTTGTGCCTCAGCCCCTAACATTGTCTCATTCTCCCCCCACTCACTTTCTCTGCCACCATGGCTAGGACGAAGCAGGCAGTCAGGCTCTTTCTGGGCTGGGTTGAAATGCACTCTGGGCTTTTTTGGTCTCCTGTTGCTCTTAGCCACATTAATAGAAAAGTTCTCATTTGAGTCAGTTTGGTCTCCTGCTATCTGAGATTCCCCTTCTTCCTGTGGGGTAGGAGTGCCCCCATGTCTTTCACTTAATCTCAATCTTTCGTATACTAGCCGGTAGGCTGATAACACTATCCAGCTTTGCCTAGATAGTGATGCCCCTGACTGAATCCCAACTTCTCGTAAACACTTTTCCAAATCCCTAGGATCTCCTCTCCGTAGCCTTGGTTCCCAGTTTTCACAGGGTCCAGCTTTTTTAGCCAATTCTTTTGCTAGGGAGGAATAAAATGGATCCTCCCATCCTGGGATATTCATCTCTTCCTCTGGAATTGTTCTGCTTCTAAATAGAGATCTTATACCTAGCGATCCCATCCTCATCGCCAAATGTATTAGGAGGGCAGAGTTTATAATCTCAAAGAGGATCATAAACATGTCTGAAACGTTCGGAACCGCCGGATATAAGAAACTCTCAAAGTAGAAGGCAAAAGAATCAGAACATATATTTAGGCTCCACAGTAACCAACCCATGAACCAGCAACCCCATTTTGATATATTGATCAAAAGCTTCCAGGCCCAATAAGTACGCCTTGAAAGAGTAACCAAGAGGCTACAGAGAAGCATGATTGCGTAAAGCAAAATCATGCTTCCCCCTCTATGGTAATAAGATTACCCACTGGCCTGAAGTCTTTGTTCAGCTTCCTCCCGTAGGTCAGCTCTGCTACTGGCAGCTCCTGCTTCAGCTGTGGCTGTGGCTGTAACTGTAACTGTAACTGTAACTGTAACTGTAACTGTAGCTGTAACTGTAGCTGTAACTGTAGCTGTAACTGCCTCTGGCTCCAACGGGAGCTGCTTTTAACCATCCAGCTTCTGCGGGGGTGCAAGGCATGCCGGGGAAAGCACAGGCTCCCCCAATCTGCCCAAGCAAGGCGAAGGGGCTGACCAGAAAAGCACAGGCTCTTTCCATCAGCCCAAGCAAGGGAAGCAAGGTGAAGGGGCCAACAAGCTTACTCCAGTCCAAGATACAAACAGCATTCAGTTCAGGGGAAAAAGCCAAACTAGTCAAGGGCACTTGTTGACTAAGTGCTAAGGAGCCCATTTTTGGTTGCCAATACACCCTCTTTTCTCTTTATGACTCACTCGTCTTTCTATTTTTATTAAAGTGCTTAATAATAACCATTGATCCCTCTTACGCAGAAGCATCAACTGTGAGCATATGTAATTAGAAATCTGCCAAGTCACCAAGACAGTTATGTAACTCAGTAATTGGGAAATTTCATCTAGTATCTCTGTGAAAGTGATATGCTAAATACTCCCACCTCCAAGGCAGGTGAGGGAGAGACCCCACTGAGAAGCAGCTCAATGTGGTTGCATTTCTAGCCTCAGATGACTCACTCAGAAGCCTTGGGGAGGTGTATATATGAGTGACCAGGGGAGCGAATCATCCTCCCTTCCAGCTTCACCATTTACCATAGAAGGAGAAGATACTGCCATGTAGTCCCATGGGATGTGACAGGGACTAATGAGATTGTTTACAAGGCATTTTCAGGCCTCCTAAAGGAAGGCATAGGAGTGGGTAGACTTCAGATAAGATGGAATACCGTGTCATTTTGTGACCTCTTTCTAATATCTCTGATGTTTACAGGGGCTAAGGAGGACTTGAGGCTTTCAATCTGAAACTTATTTTAGTGCCTCCTTTCCTTCCCAGTTTTTGAACTGAGTTAAAGTGTGCTCTTTCTGTCTTTCTCTGTTTCTCTGTCTCCCTGTCTCCCTGTCTCTGTCTCTGTTTCTGTCTCCATTTTCCCTCTCTCTCTCTGCCTATATGTCTGTCTGTCTGTCTCTGTCTCCCTTTCTCTCTGTCTGTCTCTGTCTCTGTCTCTCTCTGTCTCTCTCTCTCTCTCTCTCTCTCTGTCTCTCTCTCTCTCTCTCTCTCTCTCTCTCTCTCTCTCTCTCACACACACACACACACACACACACACACACACACACATACACACACATACACACTTTTACTATTCCCCTATGCTTCCTTCCCCAGATAAGTAATACTGAAATGACCAACAATGAGTGACCAGAGGACATGATAGAAGTCCTAGAGAGCTATCTAGGCTTCTGAGAGCTTGTAACTTGACTCAGGAGTCTGAGAACCACACACTGTCTTTATGAAAATAATAGCTCTCATTTAAATAGGACTTTAGTACAAGAGTTAGTGCCTTTATTTTAAAGATGAGGAAACTAAACTTCATAGAATTTGGGGACCTTAGAGATCATCTATGCCAAGGGTTCTTAATCTGGAGTTCACAGACCACTGAAGGTTCTATGGATAGATTTCAGGGGATCTGTGAATCAGGATGGGAAAAATAAATCCTTATTTTCATTAACTTCTAAATAAATTTAGCGTTTCCATCGATTATTTAAAAATGTTATTCTGGGGAGTCTGTAGGCTTAACCAAATAGCCAAAAAGGTCCAAGATACAAAAAAGTTCAAGCATCCCTCATTTAAGCCAACTCCCTTCATTTCACTAATTAGAAAACTGAGTTCCTCAGTAGGTGATTTCTCTAAGGTCTCACATACCAAATATGAAAGATAAGATTAGAACCCAGCCTAGCTCTTCTGACTCTAAATACAGAGTTCTGTCCACCATGATGTCTGAACCCTCAAAAGGATCTAGTTCACTTTTAACTCCTTAATGCTCAGAAGAGATTAGATTTTATTTTCTATTTTCTTTTTCTTTAATTTTATTTATTTTATTCTGAACTCTCTATTTAATACTTTCTATTTTTAACATTTTCCCCAAATGTCATTGTTTCTAAGTTGGCAGATTATTACTTTATTTTCAGAGAAATTTTCTAAGCTTCACAAAATTTTGAAACATCTGGACATATTTTATTTTACCAACTATCCCAGGAGAAATCACCCTGACACAATGAAAAATAATAGAAAATCTCAGTGTCAGAAATTTACATTTATCTTAATGATGTGAGGTGGAACATTTGCATTCCACCAGAAAGTGTCCTAGAGCATTAAAATCTGATGCCAAGAGTGCCATATCATTGTAGTCAGCCTGCATTATAACTCAATTATAGTGTCTGTGTTACATGTAAATTATCTTTTGCCATTCCGAGTTTTTTTAAAAATATATTTCCTTGGCTTAGAATTTCTTTGTGGAAAACAGCCATCGCCTGGAAGTCAAAGGATCATAGATCTAAAGCTGAAGGGGATCTCAGAGGCCATCCAGCCCAACCTCCTCATTTTATAGTTGAGAAAGTTGAGGCCTAGTTAGGTTAAGCAACTTTCCCAATGTCACCCAAGTAGTAAGTATTAGAGCTGAGACTGGAGCTCAGGCCCTCTGCCTTTAGTTCCAATGCTGCAGCATCTCTCTCCACATAAGATTTGTTCCAATTTGTCCAATTAGAAGTGACTTTCCATTTAAGAGGTAATCGCCATTACTTTCCTCCAATGACACAATGGTTGATCTAGCTAAGAATGAATTTATTTTAATCTGTTTAATCCCTATGTCCTTATGGTTAGGAGGGTACTTCTATGATACCCTAGGTCAAAAGTTTATGCTCTTAAAATGATAGAAAAAGAGCCATATGAAAAAACAACAGAATAAAGGAAAATGGAAAATGTTGGAATATACTAATACATTGTTGGTGTAGCTGTGAATTTATCCAGCCAAAAGTCACTAAATTCTACATTCTCTTTGAACCAGAAATACCCATACTAGACGCATTCCCCAAAGTGCTCAAAGAAAGAGGAAAGACTCATATGTACACTTTTCATTATAACAAAAACTTGAAACTAAGGGGCTGCCCAGTAATTAAGGTGTGGTTGAACAAATTATGGTATATGAATATAATGGAATATTATTGTCCTGTAAGAAATGATGACTGGGACAGTTTCAGAGGAACTGTTGCATGAAATGAGCAGAAGAGGACAACAATTTATCTGATAACAATCACAATATAAGGAAAAACAACTTTGAAAGATTTAATAACTCTGATCAAAGTAATTATTATAACTCCAAAGGGCTCATAATGAAGCATGCTACCCACCTCTGGAAAGAAGGGTGATAGACAGTTTTGAACAAGGCAAATGTATGGATTTGTTTTGCTTAACTATGATACCTTTTTTCACAAGTATTGTGTTTTTCTTTTTTTTTAAATTTGGTAAGGTGGAGGTTCAGGGCAGAGAAGGGAGCAAAAGAAAAAAGAAAATGAGAAAAGGAAGAAGGCAAAGGAAGCATTTTTTTAAATGAGTAGATCAGAAGGAAAACTCAGAAGGAAACAGACAAGCAGTACAGCTTTGAAAGTTTGTAAAGATTTGAATGTCATAAAATTTATTATGTAATTTTTTAAAAAAGCAACTTATAAATAATATAGACTTATATTTTTATATATAATCCTTTTTTCTGTTCTGCTTTGCCTATGGAAATGTACTTTTTGATGTTTGTTAAATTCAGAATATTTTTTCTAATGACAAAAATGATAGAAGCACAGAATCATAGAATTTCACAAATAAAAGGGATTCTAGTGACCATCTAATCTAATTCAAACCTGCAAAAGAATTCCCTCCATGACATACCTGGTTGTATCTCCTATCTAATTACATATCTTTTATTCTACTCCATACCTATGTGCTTGGATAAGAGACTGTAGTACAGTGAAAAAAAAAGAGGGATAAACCTTGAGTTAAGAGGTAGGAAGAGAGAATTTCAAAGTTGGAAAGAACTACAGCCCTCACCTAGACCAACCTATACCTAAGAAGGAATCTACTCCACAGGGGTTGAAAGTTACAGGTGGGCACTAGACCCTGAGTCAAGAAGAGCTGAGTTTAGATACAGCCTTAGATGTTTACTAGATCTGTGACCTTGGGTAAGTCATTCAACCTCTGCTTGCCTCGCTTTCCTCAACTGTAAAATGGGGATCATAATAGTACCTACCTCCCAGGGGTGGTTTGCCATTTCCAAGGTGACACAGGTAGTAAGTGTCTAAGGCTGGATTTGAGCTCAGGTCCTTCTGTCTCCAGGCCCAGTGCTCTATCCACTGGGCCACCTACTGTTCCGGCCTGGCACATAGGTGCTTAATAAATTATTGTGACCTTCCTATCTGTATACCCTAAAGTCTCTTTTAGCCTTTTCTCAGAGACCTCCAGAAAGGGACAATCCACTCCTTCCTAAGGTAGCCCATTCTACTTTTGAATAATAATGTAACAATTGTTAAGAATGTGTTCCCTTACATCAAGCATAAATTTGCTTTGTTTCAGTTTATGCCCATTTTGCCAAGTTCTGCCTTCTGGGCCACACAGTAAAAATCTAAACCCTTGTCTTCAAATCTGACCTAAGAACTGAAGAAGAGTTAGCAAGACAACTGATTTGATGACGTTTATTTAATAGCATTTGTTAATTATCTACTGTGTGCCAGGCATTGTGATAAACACTCAAAATACAAAGACCCCCAAACCCCAAAAAGAAATCAGTCTCTGCCCTCAAGGAATTTACATTCTACTGGGGAAAAAGAGTATTTGTACAGACAGATAAATGCAAAATATATTAAAAAGTAAATAGAAAATAATTTCTGTGGTGTTAGGGCTCTAACAATCACAGAGATTAGGAAAGGTCTTGTAGACAAGGTAGAATTGCAGTTAAGCCTTAAAGGAGGCTGGAAAATCTTGGTGGTAGCAGTGAGAAAGGAGTGCATTCCAGACAAGGAGGACAGATAACCTGACCAAATGTTGGAAGAAGGGTACAGAATATCTCATAAAAGGAATAGCAAAATGGGCTGGCCTGATTGGAACACAGAACTGAGAAGGGAAAGTCTGGACTTTAGTCTCAAAAGAAAGGTTGAAGCTAGATTTCTAAAGGCTTTAAAGGCTAACCAGAGGTGTTCACATATATCCTTGAATAAGGACAGGGATTCAGGAGTAAGGATAGGAGAATGGGATAGGGAGTTAAAACAAGAGTTAAAAACAAAAGACTTGACCACTGACTTTGATTGTGGTGCCCTTGATAGAAATAAAAAATGTAGAAAGAGGGGTGAGTTTCAATAAGTATAAAGCATTTTTTAAAATATTTGTTTATTTGATTCTGAAGAGATAAAACAAGCATTTCTATAACATAGTAGAATAGAAAAAAAAGATTGCACGTGAAACTGCAGATCTATTATGTACAACTTGTTATTCCTTTTAAATATATAATAAAGTTATCATGTAACCTCCTTTTTTTTGTTTTTTTTCTTTTTTTCTTCCCTTCCCCCCACCCTGCACTAAACATAGCTACCATTAAAATGCAAATATGTGTATGTATATATGTATATGTATACATGTATATACATAGATAGATACGTACATATGCATATATATGTATAAAATCATTCTAAACACACTTCTATTTATAAGTTCTTTCTCTGGATGCATTTCTATAAGAATCCAGAGTGCAGAACTAAAACTAATGACTGAAAGTTACAGGAAATAGATTTCAGTTCATTATAAGCAGTAACTTCCTAACAATTAGAGTTTTCAAAAAATGGAATGAGCTGTCTTAGGCATTGGTGAGTTCTCCATCCCTGGAGTTGACATAGCAGTGATTGAATGAGCACTTGTGAGCAATGTTGTAGGAGGAATTCCTCCATTGAGTTGGATGGACTAAGTTGGACTAAAGGCCAACCATGAGATTCTTTGATGCTTTGTCTTCCTTCCATTAATGTAACACCGGGAGATCTCTTAAAAGGTAACGTACTCCACACCCATGCTTCTGAGAAGATTGTAACCAAATCGAATCCAGTTTAAAAAAAATCCAGAGAAAACAGTCTTGCCAGTCTCCAATATGGGTTTGACTTCACTGCCTAAGAATTTACATTCTTTTCTCTCTGTGTCTGTCTCTCTCTTCGTCTGTCCCTTTCCTCTCTCTCTTAACACCCACAGCTAGAATACACAGCTCGTCTGGACTTCCTCTGGCGTGTTCAGGCCAAAGAGGAGATCAATGAGATGAAAGAACTGAGGGAGCACAATGAGAACATGCTTCGTAACATTCTGCCCAGTCACGTGGCCCGACATTTCTTAGAGAAGGACCGAGATAACGAGGTGAGTGTTTCATCTGGGAGGGACGGTGGCAAAGCTCAGCCTATACTTGCGTATCAATATCAGCCCAGAAAGAAAATTAATGTTGGCCTAAAAGAAAATGGAACGTGGGCAGTTAGAAACTGAAATCATTCCTATCTCATAGCATTCAGCCAGCCAAGAATTATCCCTGTTCTGTAAAATATAAGTTTCTTCAGGGCAAAAGCTATTTTTTTTTCAGTGGATAGAACATTGGCCTCGAAGTCAGGAAGACCTGAGTTTGAATCCTTGCCCCAGACACTAACCAGCTATGTGATTCTGAGCAAGTTACTTAAGCTCTTAACCTCAGTTTCCTCTTCCATAAAATGAAAATAAGAACAACAACAATAATAAACATCTAATTTATAGGGTGGTTGTAAGGATGAAATGAGAAATTATATGTAAGACACTTTATAAATCTTAAAGTACTAACGATTGTTGTTGTTAAACACTGATCACCCTGCCCCCCCTCTGCCAGTTATGCCACGTTCATTTCATCCCTCCCAAGGTTTTCCAATACTGTTAAAGGGGTTGAGGTTGTCTAGGTTATTTCAAAATGGCTCCGGACCACACTGATGGTATTTTTGAAAGTACAGGAGGGTCCTCTCCACCTCAGTTCCACTTAACCACTAAAAGTTAGATTAGCTTTTACAAAGGAATATACACTTTAAAAGCTATGACAGTAAATTCATAAACATTTTAATTCAGTTCCCATAGAGCAATCTTAGATCCAAGTCCAAAACCTACGCTGGGCTTGAGTCTCAAGCTCCCTGGCTTTTCAGGGCTTCCCCCACCTGTGATCCTGGCTCCAAGGATCGTCATGGCTCCAACTCACAGGTCAGGGGAGAATTGATGCCTGCATCTAAAACTGAGGATGAAAAAAAAAAACCAACCCCAGGCCCATTTATTTGAGCCAGAGCAGAATAGAGGTGGGGAGAAAGTATCCCTCTTCCTGGTTCAGTTCAGCATGCCCACCATGTAGGCGAACCGAGATGCTCACCCTTTGGACAGCAGGGGGAAAGCACAAGCAGGAAGGAAAGAGAATGTCTCAGTCTGGCCGCTTTTAAAGTCACAGCCTGTTCTAGCTACACAGCCCATCAAAAAAGGCTACCCCTACCCATGGTGGGCGAACGTGGAGAAGCAAGGTGCCTCAATAGATAGTAGGCGATCTAGGCATGTATAAGGTGCAACGCAAGCTCCCTTAGAATTATTATTACTATTAACTTCAGTGCTAGAGCCTTGAATGTTGTAGGCATTTAATTTTTTTTAAAACAAATTAGATTTTTTCTTGCTTTCATTTTGGTGGAGGGAGTGAAAGATCTGGTATTCTATTAGTATAAAGAGTTTACTGGGGAACTGAGTGGTCTGTTGACTTCCCGGGGGGGCCACACAGTCAGTATTCGTAACACACAAGATTGAAATGCAGGTCTTCTGGACTCTGAGGCCAGATCTCCATTCTCTGCACAATGCTGCCTCTTGAAATGAGCTTAATTGAATTAGGTACAATATCCAAATGGAAACTGGAAAGGATTCCTGGAGGAGATGGCAACTAGGTGAGCCTTGAAATTAGACAAGGATTTCCGTGAGCACAGATAAGGAGGAAGAACATTCCAGAGGCATCAGAAGCAGGTAGAAAAACACAGTAGAAGAATGTTGGACCTGGATTCAGGAAGATCTGAGTTCAAATATAGCCTTAGTTGTTTACTAGCAGCGTGAACCAGGGCAAGTCGCTTGACCTCTGTTTGCCTCAGTTTCCTCCCCTATAAAATAGGGATAATAACAGTACCTAATATACAGAGCTGTTGTTACGAGGCACAAATGATATAATATTTATAAAACCACTTAACAATGCCTGGTACATGGTAGGCACCAAATAAATGCTTAATCTCTTCCCTTTGCTCCCTATCAGAAAAGGATAATCTGGATGAATGTGAAAAGGCAGAAGAAATGTAGAACAAAATGAAATATCAGTAGTCTGGTTTGTCTGAAACATAGAGTACAGAAAGGAGAATTCAATAAGATATCCCTGGAAAGGTAGGTTAGAATCAGATTATAGAGTTTCTTAAATGTCATAACAAGGAGATTGCATTTTATCCTGTGAGCAATCAGAGTTTTGAGCAAGGGAGTGAAATGGATAGACTTGTACATTATGAAGATGATCTTGGCAGCTTTAGGAAGGATGAACTGGAGCATGGAGAAGCTGGAGACAGGGAGACCATTTAAGAGGTCATTACAATAATATGAATGAAGGGTAGGAGAGTCCTGAATTAGGATGGTGGTGGTAGGAGTTGAGAATTTGAAACAGATGGCAGAGACATTTTCAAGGTAGCATCCATAGGACTTAGCAACTGCTCATATGTTGGTGGTATGGAAGAAGGACTTAATGATGAGGATATTAATAAAATGTGGATGATAATATTTGCCCTACCAACAGTACCTCAAAGAGGTATTTTGAGAATGTATTTGTTCACTCATTCCTTTATTGAACAAACCTAAATGATGAGGTTAGGGAGGACCTCAAAATACTGATGCATCAAGTCCTGCCAAATAAATTTGACTCAAGCCTTCTCAGCCAAAGAAAATCAAAGTCTATTAAAGATTTGCCAGAATGGGTAGATTTTTAGGGAGCCTGAGCATTTGCGACGCTAATGCCAGCGGGCCAGAACAACCGGAGCAGAGCTAGATTGAATCTGAGCACCTTCATGGAGGCAAGATGGAGCTTATATACAAAAATATTGTGGGAGGGATTGAGGGGTGGTCAATTAGTCTGGGGTGACTGGAGGAGAGATTTAGGGAGGGTCTTGAGGAGGAGTCTAAGGAGGATCTTGGTAGGATGGGGGTGACTAGAGGTTAGATTCCAGGAATGAGATTAAGGGTGGAAAATAGCTGAAGGCTACCTGACAGAAAATAGTGGGCTAGGCTAGTGTAAAGGTAACAGAGATTTGAGTCTAGGAAAGGCATATGGCATCAGGTAAAGGACAGATCAAGTGGGAATATTCAAGGACAGTTCAAGGGGGTTCCCAGAAACTGTACCCCATCAGATTCAAAGGGGTTCCCAGAGCCTGTAGCCTATCAGGTTCATGGGGGTTCCTAGAGACCATACCCCATCATTTATGTAGCCCTATTCTGTGCCAGGCCTTGTGCCAGGCACTAGAGTTAACAAAGTCAAAAATGGAATAGTTCCTGACCTCAAAGAACTTGCATTCTAATGAGAGGAAATAATATGTACACAATAAGTATGTGCAAAATATGTACATGAAACTATGTAAACATGACATAATTTCAGAGTGGAAAGAGCATTTTTGAATTGGGAGATCAGAAAGGGCTACCTGTATCAGATGTCACCTCACCTATGTTTAGAAGTAAGCTAAGGACTCTATGGAGCAAAGTAAGAAGTGGGTGCATTCCAGGTTCAAGAGACATAATTTCTGCGTAATTTAATCATTTTATTAACAAGGCCAGCATGTTTATTAATAAAAGATGGTCATTTGACCATCTCTCTCAGACCAAAGAAGCCTCATGGTAGTGGGCACACAGTTTATATGCCCTACAAAGAATAGGTATTCCTGAGGGTGGTGATCAATTCAGATTGGTTAATAATTAATGAGAGAATGAATATTACATTAAGAGGCTGGACTACATTCCAATGAGGATTTGGGGGTACAGGACTTGCATCACCCATGTCTTAGTCACAAAGACTTATCAATTTCCATGTCACCTGTCTGACCAAAGGGAGGATCCACATTTTCCCAGACTTGTCTGAGTAAACACAGTGAGCAGGAATGCACCCATTAGCCCAAACTTAGAATATCTTTTACTGTCTTTGATTAGATCTCAACCATCCTGACTGGAGAAGCCTTTTAGAAAGATTTCCCACATTGGTGGATTTCTGGATGAGGAAGTAGAAAAGGGGAAAAAACTGTGGTCTCAAAACAATAAATTTGTTATTAAATACAAGAGAGAAATAATTAGGGGGGCAGAGCCACAATAGCAGCTGGAAAGCAGGGACATGCCTGAAGTTCTCCCCCAAGACCCTCCAGACACCTACAAAAATGGCTCTGAACAAATTCTAGAGCTACAGAACCCACAATATAGCAGAGGGAAGCAGGGCTCCAGCCCAGGACAGCCTGAATGGTCACTGGGTAAGGTCTATTGCACAGAGCTGGCACCGGAGCGGAGCAGAACCCAGCATGTGCCTCACCCAGACCAACCAGACCCGGAGCCAGGCAGAACAGGCCCTAGCGCCCTGAATCAGTGAGCTGTGGTAGTTATCAGACTTCTCAACCCACAAATACCAAAGACAACAGAGAACATTAGTGGGAAAAACTGCAGGGACAGAGTGAAAGGAGTTCGTGGTTCGGACATCACCCCGGGAGTAGCAGAAGTGGTACAGCTAACTACAGCTGCAGTTGCTTCTGGCCCCAGGCCCACCTGGTGGGAGGAATTAAGTGGCAGATTAAAGCAGGAGTGCAGAAGCTGCTTAGATCTGAGTCACAGTCCAGGTTGGCGGTTCTTGGGGGAGGAGGAGTGCTGGTGTGGCATAGCTTGCTGTATAGAAATACCTCTGAAAACAACAGCACAACCCCTCAAGCTTGGGACAAAGTACTCTCTACTCTACAAGCAGTCATACCCTGACGAAAAACTCAAGGGTCTAGTAGTTGGCTGGGAACATGGCCAGGCAGCGAAAAAGGTCTCAGTTTCAGACTCAGACTTTGCAATCCATTTTTGGTGACAAAGAAGACCAAAACATACAGCCAGAAGAAGTCAACAAAGTCAAAGAGCTAACATCAAAAGCCTCCAAGAAAAACATGAACTGGCCTCAGGCCATGGAAGAGCTCAAAAAGGATTTGGAAAAGCAAACTAGAGAAGTAGAGGAAAAATCGGGAAAAGAAATGAGAGTGATGTAAGAAAACCATGAAAAACAAGTCAATGACTTGCTAAAGGAGACCCAAAAATATTGAAGAAAATAACACTTTAAAAATGGACTAACTCAAATGGCAAAAGAGCTCCAAAAAGCCAATGAGGAGAAGAATGCCTTGAAAGGCAGAATTAGACAAATGGAAAAGGAGGTTCAAAAGACCACTGAAGAAAATACTACCTTAAAAATTAGATTAGAGCAAGTGGAAGCCAGTGATTTTATGAGAAATCAAGATAACATAGAACAGAACCAAAGGAATGAAAAAGTGGAAGATAATGTGAAATATCTCATTGGAAAAACCACTGACCTGGAAAATAGATCCAGGAGAAATAATTTAAAAATTATTGGACTACCTGAAAGCCATGATCAAAAAAAGAGCCTAGATATCATCTTTCAAGAAATTATCAAGGAGAACTGCCCTGATATTCTAGAGCCAGAGGGCAAAATAGAAATTGAAAGAATCCACTGATCACCTCCTGAAAAAGATCCCAAAAAGAAAACTCCTAGGAATATTGTTGCCAAATTCCAGAGCTCCCAGACCAAGGAGAAAATACTGCAAGCAGCCAGAAAGAAATAGTTTGAGTATTGTGGAAACACAATTAGGATAACACAAGATCTAGCAGCTTCTACATTTAGGGATCAAAGGGCTTGGAAAATGATATTCTGGAAGTCAATGGAGCTAGGATTAAAACCAAGAATCACCTACCCAGAAAAACTGAGTATCACGCTCCAAAGCAAAATATGGATTTTCAATAAAATAGAGGACTTTCAAGGTTTCTCAGTGAAAAGACCAGAACTGAATAGAAAATTTGACTTTCAAAAACAAGAATCAAGAGAAGTATGAGAAGGTAAACAAGAAAGAGAAAACATAAGGGACCTACTAAAGTTGAACTGTTTTGTTTACATTCCTACATGGAAAGATGGCACGTATAATTCATGAGATTTCAGTATTAGGGTAGCTGAAGGGAATATAAATATATGTACAGAGAGAGGGCACAGAGTGAGTTGAATACGAAGGGATGATATCTAAAAAAAATCAAACTAAGGGATGAGAGAGGAATATATTGAGAGAGGTAGAAAGGGAAAGATAAAATGGGGTAAATTATCTTGCATAAAAGTGGCAAGAAAAAGCAGTTCTGTAGGAAGGGAAGAGGGTGCACGTGAGGGGGAATAAGTGAATCTTGCTCTCATCAGATTTGGCCTGAGGAGGGAATAACATACACACTCAATTGGGTATCTTACCCCACAGGAAAGAAGGAGGAAGAAGATAAAAAAAGTGGGGGGGGGATGATAGAAAGGAGGGCAGATGGGGGAGGAGGTAATCAAAAGCAAACACTTTTGAAAAGGGACAGGGTCAAGGGAGAAAATCGAATAAAGGGGGATAGGATAGGAAGGAGCAAAATGTAGTTAGTCTTTCGCAACATGAGTATTGTGGAAGGGTTTTACATAATGATATGCATGTGGCCTATGTGAAATTGCTTGCCTTCTTAGGGATGGTGAGTGGGGAGGGAAGAGGGGAGAGAATTTGGAACTCAAAGTTTTGAAAGCAGATGTTCAAAAAAAAGTTTTTGCATGCAACTATACAAATAGGCAATGGGGCATAGAAATCTATCTTGCCCTACAAGAAAGTAAGGGAAAAGGTGATGGGGGGGGAGTGGGGTGCTAGAAGGGTGGGCTGACCCATCTTGGAGTGGAGGGGAGGGTAGAAATGGGGAGAAAATTTGTAATTCAAACTCTTGTGAAAATCAATGCTGAAAACTAAAAATATTAAATAAATAATAATAATAATAAAAGAGAGAATCATTTCTCTCATAGGGCTGGGGCAGTCTCCATGCAGAGGTATGGAGATAGAATGTCACTTATCGGAAATAGTCATCAGTTTGGATGGAAAGATACAGATCGTGAGGGGGAAGTCATTTGTAATGGCTTAAAAAGAAAATGGGGAGCTAATTTTGAAGGGTCTTTAAATGATAAAAAAAGAGTTTTTATTTTATCGCAGCATAACTAGGGAGCAACTGAAATTTCTTGAGCTAGAATCAGAACTGTGTTTTCAGAATATTTTTTTTTCTTTTCAGTTTTATTGTGGCCTCTTGTTTTTACATCAAAGTTATTTCTTTTTTTTTAATTTCTTAATACAACTTTTTCCCACTCTCTATACCAGTGAACTTTCACCTGTAACAAATATTTTAAGAAGAAACAAAAATATCATCAAAATCAGCTGTTACTGTGTCTGATAGCATTTGCTACATTTTGTACCCATAGTCTGTTTCTTGTCTGAAAAGAAGATCTCTTCTAGGGATATCATTTTTTGTAGCTCTGTGAAGGGGTGTTGAAAAGACCAGTCAGTGGTTACTTCACTTTATTGGGCCATACCATGGAAAGGCTATTCATCCAGGATACAGCATTTGCTCAAGTAAATCCAGCCCCTATGTCTCTATGAAAAGTAATACAGCAACATAGGATGAAGGTCTGAACTGGGGTAGTGGCTGAATGTTGTGAAGAGAAAAAGGAGGGTTTTGAGAGAGACTGTGGAAATTGAATCAACAGGATTTGGCAACTGATTGAATGTTGGAAGAGCAGGGAGAGATGGAAAGAAATTTCTGAGCCTGAACAATTGGAAAGATACCTATGCCCTCCACAGAAAAGTTAAAGTCAGGGAAAGGGCTGAATTTGTGGAGGAAAACAAGATGAGGTATGTAAAGCCATTTTGAAAACTATTACACAAATCAGACCTGCATAACTTGGTGGTAGGTAGGTACCAAAATTAAAATAGGCTAACCTTCTTTGGACCTTAGATAGGTTAGATTAGTGATAGACTGATGATAGTTGGTTGCTGCGGGTCATGTGACAAACAGTAGAGTGCCCAGTGGCAACCCTACATTTTTCACTGGACACTGGAAATCCTTTGGCCACCACAAGCAGCCCAGATCTGTTGTATAGGCCTTATATAAATGAACAAGACTGTGCAAGATGTGTTGCATCCATAGCTTTTCTTACTTTTTTCTTTTAAGTCTTTTTTTAACTTAAACACCAGGGGAAAAAAGTTTTTCTTTGTACACAGCAAAACCCCCAAAGAGGATTGTATGTGAGACCTGGAATCTGAATTTCCTTCTGCTTACTTTTTAAGTGTTTAATACATTCTAAACATTTCTTTCAGAACTGTCCTCCTTATCTCTGCTCCCTTCTGAATTCCCCTCTGGTTTTTCTCTGTGCACTTCTAAAAATGTTTCAGTGGCCCTTCTTTTTTTCCCCCTTTTTCATGTGTAAAATGACCTGGCTAAGGAAATGGCAAACCACTCCAGTATCTTTGCCTAGAAAACCCCAAATGGAGTCATGAAGAGTCAGAAACCACTAAACAACCCTTTTCTTTCCACTCTTAAAACCCTCAGATCAGAACCAATCCAGCTTTGGGTCCTGGAGCTTGGGGTCCTCTGATTTTTTTTTAAAGCTTCTTCAATATCCTTTGAAGACTTTAATATGCTGCAGCAGGCAGTGGTGGGGAACCTGCAGCTTCGAGGCCACATGTGGCCCTCTAGGTCCTCAAGTTCAGTGGCCTTGAGTTCATATCCTGTCTCAGATGCTAGCTATGTGACTCTGGGAGAATTTCCTCGTTATTGGGACAATCATAGCACCTACTTCAGCATTGTGAAGATCAAAGGAAATAACATATCTAAAGCACTTTTCAGACCATAAACCACTACATAAATGCTAGCTACTGTTACTATCAGTCCCTAGAAGAATGTTAGCACTGAATCATTGTATTACTCCTTCAGATTGCTCAAATGAATTTTCTTTTCTATATTTCTCTTGAATCTTGTACTTACATTTCAAATTACTACTCTGTATCATCTTTCCATGAAAAATGCTTTAATGCCCTCTGTTCCATTAAAGATCCTCCCCCCATAAAATAATAAACAACATTTCAAGGTAAGTTATTCTTTGCCATAAACATCTTTCAATTTTTGGAACATTGTATCCCAAGATCTCTCATTTACAATAGAAACTTCCAGTTCTTCCTTGGGCGATCCTTTTTATAATTGCTGGGTCCTTGAATTCCTTCTCTCCAGATGCTTGCAGCTTTTTTTTTTCTTTGATGCAGAAGTTCTAGATTTTGTCTATATGAGGCTTTTCCTTTTGGGGTTCTTTTTGTGGAATTAAAAAGATGCGTTTTATTTTCTTGGGAGATTAGGGTCAGGAAAGGAGCTTTGCAATCTCTTTTCTTTTTTAGGTTTTTTAAAAATTTATTTAATATATTAAGTTTTCAGCATGGATTTCCACAAGAGTTTGAATTACAAATTTTCTCCCCATTTCTACCCTTCCGCCCCAAGATGGCATATATTCTGGTTGCCCTGTTCCCCAGTCAGCCCTCCCTTCTATCACCCCACTCCCCTCCCATCACCTTTTCCCTTCCTTTCTTGTAGGGCAAGATAAATTTCTATGCCCCATTGCCTATGTATCTTATTTCCTAGTTGCGTGCAAAAACATTTTTTTGAACACCTGTTTTTAAAACTTTGAGTTCCAAATTCTCTCCCCTCTTCCCTCCCCACCCACCCTTCCTAAGAAGGCAGGCAATTCAATGTAGGCCACATGCATGTCATTATGTAAAACCCTTCCACAATATTCATGTTGTGAAAGACTAACTATATTTTGCTCCTTCCTATCCTATCCCCCTTTATTGAATTTTCTCCCTTGACCCTGTCCCTTTTCAAAAGTGTTTTTGATTACCTCCTCCCCCATCTGCCCTCCCTTCTATCATCCCCCCCTTTTTTATCTTCTTCCTCTTTCTTTCTTGTGGGGTAAGAAACCCAGTTGAGTGTGTATGTTATTGCCTCCTCAGGCCAAATCCGATGAGAGCAAGATTCACTCATTCCCCCTCATCTGCAACCTTTTCCCTTCCAACGACCTGCTTTTTCTTGCCACTTTTATGCGAGATAATTTACCCCATTCTATCTCTCCCTTTCTCCCTCTCTCAATATATTCCACTCTCATCCCTTAATTTGATTTTATTTTTTTAGATATCATCCCTTCATATTCAACTCACCCTGTGCCCTCTGTCTACATGTATATATGTATGTGTATATATATATATGTATATATACACATACACACACATAGTCACACATACATATATATACATAAAGATGTATATAATATATGTATATATGCATATTGCCTTCAGCTACCCTAATACTGAAGTCTCATGAATCATACACATCATCTTTCCATGTAGGAATGTAAACAAAACAGTTCAACTTTAGTAAGTCCCTTGTGATTTCTCTTTCTTGTTTACCTTTTCATGCTTCTCTTGATTCTTGTGTTTGAAAGTCAAATTCTCTATTCAGCTCTGGTCCTTTTATTGAGAGAGCTTGAAAGTCCTCTATTTTATTGAAAATCCATATTTTTCCTTGGAGCATGATACTCAGTTTTGCTGAGCAGGTGACTCTTGGTTTTAATCCTAGCTCCATTGAGGTCCAGAATATCATTTTCCAAGCCCTTTGATCTCTTAATGTAGAAGCTGCTGATCTTGTGTTATTCTGATCGTGTTTCCACAATAATCAAATTGTTTCTTTCTGGCTGCTTGCAGTATTTTCTCCTTGATCTGGGAGCTCTGGAATTTGGTGACGATATTCCTAGGAGTTTTCTTTTTGGGATCTTTTTCAGGAGGATTCTTTCAATTTCTATTTTACCTTCTAGCTCTAGAATATCAGGGCAGTTCTCCTTGATAATTTCTTGAAAGGTGATATCTAGGCTCTTTTTTTGATCATGGCTTTCAGGTAGTCCAGTAATTTTTAAATTATCTCTCCTGGATCTATTTTCCAGGTCAGTGGTTTTTCCAATGAGATATTTCACATTGTCTTCCACTTTTTAATTCCTTTGGTTCTGTTTCATAATATCTTGATTTCTCATAAAGTCACTAGCTTCCACTTGCTCCAATCTAATTTTTAAGATAGTATTTTCTTCAGTGGTCTTTTGAACCTCCTTTTCCATTTGTCTAATTCTGCCTTTCAAGGCATTCTTCTCCTCATTGGCTTTTTGGAACTCTTTTGCCATTTGAGTTAGTCTATTTTTAAGGTGTTATTTTCTTCAGTATTTTTTGGGGTCTCCTTTAGCAAGTCATTGACTTGTTTTTCATGGTTTTCTCACATCACTCTCATTTCTCTTCCCAATTTTTCCTCTGCTTCTCTAACTTGCTTTTCCAAATCCTTTTTGAGCTCTTCCATGGCCTGAGGCCAGTTCATGTTTTTCTTGGAGGCTTTTGATGTTGGCTCTTTGATTTTGTTGACTTCTTCTGCCTGCATATTTTGGTCTTCTTTGTCACCAAAGAAACATTCCAAAGTCTGAGTCTGAATCTGAGTCTGTTTTTGCTGCCTGCCATGTTCCCAGCCAACTACTTGACCCTTGAGTTTTTCTTTGGGGTATGACTACTTGTAGAGTACAGAGTGCTTTGTTCCAAGCTTGAGGGGCTGCACTGTTGTTTTCAGAGCTATTTCTATACAGCCAGCTCTGCCACACCAGCGCACCTCCTCCCCCAAGAACCACCAACCCAGACTGGACTCAGATCTTAATAAGGCTCTGCACTCCTGCTCTGATCTGCCACTTAATTCCTCCCACCGGGTGGACGTGGGGCCAGAAGCAACTGCAGCTCTAGTTCTGTAGCTGCACCTCCCCCGCTGCCCCTGAGGCAGTGGCTGAACTGCGAACTCCTACACTCTGTCCCCTGCAGCTTTTCCCGCTAACCTTCTCTGTTGTCTTTGGTGTTTGCGGGTTGAGAAGTCTGGTAACTGCAACAGCTCAATGATTCAGGGTGCTAGGGCCTGTTCTGCTCAGCTCCAGGTCTGATTGGTCCAGGCGCAGCTCACTCTGGGCTCTGCTCCACTCTGCTTCCAGCTCCTTGCGATAGACCTTACCTAGCAACCATCCAGGCTGTCCAGGGCTGGAGCCCTGCTTTCCTCTGCTGTTTTGTGGGTTCTGTAGTTCTAGAATTTGTTCAGAGCCATTTTTTATGGGTTTTTGGAAGGATGTGGCGGGGAGCTCACACAAGTCCCTGCTTTCCAACCACCCTCTTGGCTCCGCCCCCCTCCTTTTGGGGTTCTTGCAGATATCCTCTGGTTGAAGTAGATTTAAGCAATTTTCATTTATGCTTTCTTAACATATAATGTCCAGGTTTCTTTTCTTATGGTTTTTGAGGAGTCTAATTAGTCTTAAATCATCTCTCCTTCACCCTTTTTGCAGTCTGATGTATTTGATGCCAGATAGCTCCCATTTTCTTCTATTTTTTTACTTTGTGATTTTATTCTAATATTTCATGCTATCTCCTTTTTGTCTATTCTAGTTTCCAAGGAGTCCATTACTTGGGTAAGATTTACCACTTTCTCTTATAGGCTATCTATTCTCCTTCCAATTCTTTTCTCTAAAGCATTTATTATTTTTTTTAATCTCTTGCTTCATTTCTTCTAGATATTCATGTAGTCCTTGTAGAAAATCTTTTTTTCTTTTCCTCTGACTCTGCACTTGCAGTTGCTACAAAGTTATTCTCTCTTTCTTGATACTGGGATTGTGTGTGTGTGTGTGTGTGTGTGTGTGTGTGTGTGTGTGTGTTTAAATTTTCTCAACTCTCCAGCTTTAATTTCTGAATTGGTGCTTTTTGCTAGGACCAGTCTCATCCCTGTCTCATCCCCACTACCACTACCCTGCTGCACTTTCGGTCCTGCTTAATCTCATCCTGCCTCCCCTGGCTTCTTTGACTGGCCTCCCACTTCCAAGAGCTAGCCTCCCTCCCTCCCTATTCCCCCAGCCAGATCTTTGAGGTTCAGATTAAGGGACCTGGCTTCTCAGGAGAGAACATTAAGGATCTCAGAGCACCCTCTACCTGAGCTCTCGCCCTTTGAGTACTGTCATACTTCTCTGGTCACTGCTACACCCATACTGGTGGCACCCATAATGGTTGATATTACTCCCTAAGGACCCCTGCTGTAGGCTAACAATACTTTGGGACTTTCTCAAAAGAGGTTCTTCTCTTTCAAAGCTGTGAAGTTGGGCAAAAAAAAAAAACCAACCAAGTGCAGAATACACTTGTATTCTTGTATGTACTAGAGAAGGAGCCCTTCTCTACTAGCTTTTGGAGGCTGTGGACTTGCTTGCTTGCACAGGCACTGGCCTCGTTTTTTTTAATTGCCTTCACGATGCTGGCTGATTTTTTTGGTGCAGTTCCATGGTGGAAAAAAATAACTTATTGTGGTTTCTCATTGGATTTCTTAACATTATGCAGTCTGATGTGACTTTCATGTTTTTGCTTGAGTTAGTTTGGGGGAACTGGGCAGCCTGTCTCCATTCAGGCAGTCATCCTAGCTGGAAATGATAAACATTTCAGACAAGGACTATGGCATTTCAAGCTTAAAAGGAATATTTGAGGTCATCTAGTCCAACCCCTTTATTTTACAGATTAGAAAATCGAGGCTGACAAAGGGGAAGTAACTTGTCTGAGGTCATAAACATATTTAGTGGCAGAGACAGGACCAGAATGCATAGCCCCTGATTCCCAGTGAGGGATTTCTTTTTCCACAGCACCCTTCATGTGAGCTATTATGATGTTTAGATGTGTGTGTGTGTGTGTGTGTGTGTGTGTGTGTGTGTGAGAGAGAGAGAGAGAGAGAGAAAGAGACAGAGACAGAGACAGAGAGACAGAGAAAGAGACAAAGACAGAGACAAAGACAGGGACTGAGACAAAGAGACAGAGAGACTTACAAATAGAGACAGAGAAAGTGTGTGTGTGTGTCTGTGTGTGTGTGTGTCTGTGTGTGTGTGTGTGTCTGTGTCTGTGTGTGTACTTACACATGTGGGCAGGAAGAGTATCCTTATCTGAGAAATGAGGGGGTTGGAGTAGATGACCTCTAAGGTCCTACCATCTCTGACATTCTAACTTCCAAGGTCCCTTCAAGTCTATTACTCTGAGTTTGAGTGCAGCCCTAAAAATCTGCTTACTTTTAAATGATGTCTCTTAGGGTTTGGTTTGGTTTGGTTTGGTTTGGTTTTTGCTTTTCTTCATATTCCCAACACTTAGCATAATGGTTGGCAAATGGTAAGGGTTTAATGAATGTCTGTTGACTGACTGACAGGCTTCCTATAGTTAAGTAGGAGTGGGGGATCAGTAGCCAGGGTGCTCAAGATGCTCAAGACCCCAGAGAAGGCAACCAGTTCTTTTCTGTCTAAAGAAGTGACAACATCCATTCTCAATAGGTTGAAGTGAGGAGCTGGGAAGAGGTGACCAGAGGGAGTGAATGGAGAAGCTAGGCACCTGCCCAGTCTTCTTGAGTGAGGTTGATACCTTCATTACATGGTCATTTTACAGAATTCTCAGAGTGTCAAAAGCAGTCATATTCAAATATGCAATAGAATAAGTGTGTCCCAGAATCAATCACAAATTCTTTTTGGATCACAGGTTTTAGGATACCTCTCCAAAGTTCCACTTGCTTTCTCGGCAGTAGCAGAACCAGGCCTCATACCTGCTCAGTTACTCATCTCTCGAGTTCACCTCGGCAAATTTTCACTGACACTTTCCTATTCCTTGAGTGCTCACCCTCTTCGTTTCTGCCACCAGCTTTCCTGGCATGCTTCAAGTCCCAGATAACATTCTACCTTCTTCAATCTCTTTAATACTAGTGCTTTCCCTTTTAGGTTGCTTCCAGGTTATTCTATATCAATCGTATATGGTTGTTTTCACTTTGTCTCCCCAGGTTAGACTAAGTATCTTCAGGGCAGGGCTATTTTGGTTTGGTTTGGTTTTGCCTTTCTTTGTTTTCCCAATGATAAGCACTGTGCCTAGCACATAGTATACTCTTAATAAAGACTTGCTGGCTTCATTACTATTCATCTTATTCTCAGGAACCTGTAAGCTAACTAAATTGGCTGCTACCGAAGGGCTAAATTGGGAGTGGGGAGGGAGGACAGGGAAGATGCTGTGCCTTATTTGGAAATATCCTCCTCTCTTCCCTATCTACTAGGTGCTGGAGGATGCCATTTCACCCCATCAGCCTCATCTATAATGAATAGCATGTTGGGGTTCTTTTCAACTTAATTTAACAAACATTTAATAAAAACCTACCACGTATGGAGTACCATGCTAGCAACATTTTAAATGAGATACAGTCCCTGCCCAGATATGACAGAAAGACCTTAGAGTCAGAAGACCTGGGTGTAAATTCCATTTTGCCCCTTACTTCCAATGTGACCTTGGACAAATCACTTAAATTCACTGAGACTTGGTTTTCTCATCTATAAAATGGGGGGTGGTAGATTAGAGAGCCCCTAAGGTCTATCCAAATCTGTGATACAATGAAATAGACACATCAGGGAATGAGAGGATACTTCGCATTAAATAGGACTTTGCATTCACTGATACTCTTATGGGGCAAGGTTGGGGGTAAAGACAGGTAGCAGCCAAAGGAGGGAAAACAATATTTTTAGACATTGGCCTAATGCCAGAAGTGTTTTATAGGCATCCAATGCCTTCTCCTGAAAACCCATTCATTCTCTCTTCCAGGTCTCTCTGTCCTGGTTTCTTTCTAGCTGTCTGTCTGTATGCCTGTCTATTTGAGTTCTCAGAGGGGATCCTTGAAAAGCACCAACTCCAGGGATTCTGGATCTCCAGAGTTGGGCTGTATGCATACACATTTGTGCATGTGTGTGTGTGTGTGTGTGTGTGTCTCTGTGTCTGTGTGTGTCTGTGTATGTCTGTGTGTGAGTGTGTATGTGTAAAGATGGTAGGATAGGTAGAATAGTACTTCCATGACCAGAGCTCCCATTTCTGCATCCCAGCCACATTCCATTTGCTCAAACCCTGACTCTAGCCTCATACTTTCCCTGCTGTCGCTACAGTAAATTATTGGATATAAACCCGAGAAAAGTGGGTTAGAAGATTTGTGGCTTCAGTTCTTCAGCATTCGCAGGACTATGCTTATGGCGCTTTGCTTTCCAGCAAGAGCATTTTCCACAGGGATTATTTCTCGGGGAGATTTATGAATGAAACGGTGGCAGCAGCAGCTGGCGGACTTTGGGATAATCCTATGATTTAGAGCTGGCCACCAGGCTCATTCCCTTCTCTCCAAAAACGATTCACTAAGCATGTACCCTAATCATCCCTTGGCAGATTTGTTTTCTCCTCTCTTGCTAACGTGCTTGGGCTGCCAGAAGCTCTGATGTGGGCTGGGTCAGCCATTTCCTCCAGCTGCTTCTCACTCAAATATTAGGCTTAAAAACTGCCTGTCTGCCTGGCCACAGAGTAGATGCTACAGTTTATGTAACAATTCACTGCGTAACGCTTTCATGGATCCCTGACCTAGTTCACACCATCTGAAGCTGCCAAAACTATTTTATTTGTTGCTCGTCCTTCTACAAAGGCATCATGATAGAATGAGTACTGTGACCTTGAAGCCAGGAAGACCTGTCTTTGGCCCATACTAGTTACATGCCTCTGGGCAAGTCACTTAATTTTTCTTTGCCTCAGGCAGTGCCAACCAACATGGAAAGAGAGAGTTTCCTCATCTGAGTCTTCCTCTATCAATAAAGGCACAAGTCCAGTACCTATGCTCTAACACAGGGCTGTCCAACCTTAGGTTTTTATTGAAACAATAGACAATATATTGTGATTTGCCATTTTATTGAGAGCTCTAAGTTAGCTCGGCTTCATTTACTAAAGCATTTATGTAAATTTCTATGCTTGTAGGTGGGCCGCGTAAATCTTACTGTGGGCTGCATGTGTCCCATGGGCCTGCATTTTGGACAGCCTTGCTCTAAGCCAACTCAGTGTCTCCGTCACCTGACACTCTATCCACTCCACACCAGAATTTGGTGCTTGGCATGGCCAGCACCACCTGTATCTCCTCTTAAACATTCACAATCCATAGATATGAGGCCTTCCATGGAATCTTAAAGTCTTTGGCATCTTTCATTTTTTTCATCCTTGTCTATACTTTTCAGCCTATTTTTCACTGTCTTCCCCTAAGCCCACCTTTGCTTTGAAATCGCTGAGTATCACTCTAATGTGGAGGGTCTTAACAAGTCCTTCATGGGATTCCTCTACATCCTCATCTTCTGAAACAAATGATAACCCGAAAGCTACAATGATTTTCCTGGTAGTCTCCACTGGCAATGCTTATCATGAGTCCTACAGTAAAAGATAACTAGACATCCCATGAACTGATGCTTCTTGTGGCCTTTGGGTAAGCACGAACACTAACTCCATCCATTCCTTTATTTGCCTCTTCAGGGAGAACTGAGCCATTTTGCCATTTAGATGCAACTCCCTTTTGTCTCCTAGTTCCATTTATACCAAGAACGTCAAACTTGCTATGATTCAGTTCTTAAAATAATATGTTCGTTGGTCCTTGAACAAGGATCTCACATCTAAAATATCAACAGTTAAGGTAATATTTAGAAATGGTCTAAAAACTGTGATTCCTGGCACCCTCTTCCACCATCACCGCAGAAGTGGAATGGAGACAAACAGGACTGAGGACCACCATTCTGGATTTTTTTCCATGGATTGCCATGGTCAAAGAATGTGTCACACAGTGACCAAGTTATTGTAAATGAGTGTCTCTAGAAGTAGTCAGCTTGGACATCAGACACTATCTTCTCATTTCTCATCGTACTTAATGCCTTCCCAGCCAGGTAGAATGTTCTAAAAACTCCATTTTGCTAACATAGCTTTCTAGACCTCAGGGTACTAAGTCAGTATGAGGCACCATGAGGACTTTTGTAGAGGATGTTCTTATTACATAAAAATTAATAATGATAACTTTATTAACTGCGATTAAATGAAAGGCAGGAGTTTGCTTAGAAACAAATATCTATTTTTTCTGAAAACCAAAATATTTTAGAAACTTTTTTGATGACATAAATTATCCAATCTTTAAGTTAATTACTAGAACTGTGTATGGTATGTTTCTCAAACCAACTTGTACATCACAAACATATAGTCCCTCGTCTCCCACCCCTTTAAATATCTTTTAAATTTGTAAAGGGACTCAGTTCAATCTGAACATATGATTTATTTATCATCATCTTGCTGGAAGAACAAGGGAACTATGAGTAGCAAAAGATTTGGGCTTTAGAATAATGGAACCAGTTGGGGGCTGATGGCTTCTCTCATGGCATAGAACAGTATTTCATTCCAACCTGTGGAGAAATTGTGACTATTATCATTAAAAAAAGAGGTAACTAATTCACACCTGGGACCCCCTTCCCAAGGCGATATCACCCTAAACTGTTCTTAATTAAGCCATCATGAACATGTTGTGGGCTGCATCCTAAGGTTTAATGATGGCCTGGCTGATACTGATCACCCAAGACCAGTGAAAAAACTCAGCTGGCCATTAATCCTCAGGAAATTCCCTGCACTAAGGCTATGATTGCTATTCAGAGCTTAAAACAAAGATTACAAAAAAAAGAGCTGTGTATTTGCCTTGTGTGGGAGATGGAGCCGAAATTGGCTTGGACAGGATGTTTCCAGAGTTCCAATGCTCTGTCCTCTTTTTGTTTGGATTGTCTGAATCATCTCTCAGCATCACACACAGACCCACAGACACACACACATAGCTTCAACTGTGATAACGTTTATTAGCTAATAATAACTAGTTACCAAGTAAGTAGATACAGGCAGGGCCAACATTGCTATCTCCCCACATTTTATTTCAGTGGAAATAGAAATATGTTGGTATCTCAAAAATATTCCCACCTTTTTAATGCGTAGGATTCTCCTGCCAAAACCCTAAGGCTTTTGTCTCTTTCAATACAATAAGTCATGCTTCAAGATGTTATTAGTCATTTACACCTCAATGTGAATGAGGAATCTGAGAAAATGGTCTGATGGGGCAGGCAATATGATTTAATCAATAGAGTGCTGGACTTGAATTCAGGAAGACCTTGATGTAAATCATGCCTTCAGATGCTGGCAAGCATTGTGACTCTGGGTAAGTCACTTACCCTTGCTGTTTCCTCATCGGTAAAATGGGAATGGTAGCACCTACCTCCCAGAGTTGTTGTGAGGATGAGAAAAGATGCTGTTTGTAAACTATAAGGCACTGTATAATGTCAGTTTTTGTATTAAGACATGGAGGGTTAACTGCATTGGTAAAGTAACTATGCATGCCACCTCAACGCAGGAAATTAGTCCACAGGAAATGGGTCCTGGGACAGAAGAACTAGGAAAGTCGATGACATATTTTGTTGACTTCAGAGTTCTTCCGAGGAAAGGCAAAAATATTTCCTGCCCTCAAGGGGTTCACATTCTAATGTACACAGAATAAATTGAAGTAATCTCAAAGGGAAGGCACTATCATGGTGGAGGACAGGGGAATAGGGTGATACTAATTAGGTTGAGGACAAGGGGAACAGAAAAGGTAGGATTTGAGCTGAGCCTTGAAAGAGGTCAGGAAAACTAGCATTCCAGTCATGAGGGACAGTCAGTGAAAAGGCATTAAGTCAGAAGATTAGGTGTTCGGTATGACTAACAAGCAGACCAATGACATTGGATCAGAGAGTACCCAGAAGGGAGTAAAGCATAAGAATATTAAACAGGTAGGAAGGGGACAAGTCATTAAGGACTTTAAAAGGCTAACAGAGGATTTTTTATTTGATCCTGGAGGAAATAAAGAACTGTTGAAGTTTAGGACAACATGGTCAGACTTGATCTTCAGGAAAATTGCGTTGGCCAGTGAGTTGGGTGGGAGACACTTGAGGCAGTGATACCAAGATGCGGGTCAACACATTAGTCTGTTGTCAGGTGATGGTGGGCTGCACCAGGTGGGTGGAGAGAAGGATATGTAAATGAGAGATGTGAATGTAGAAATGAGGAGGCTTGGCACCAGATTGGGCAAGTGAGTATGACCAAGAGATTGAGAATGACAACAAGGTTATGAGTCAGTTCAATGTGAATCCTAACCCTGAGAGTTAATGACTAAAAAAGGCTCATCAGGTCAGCCAAGAATACCTGTGTACACAGAACTAATAATCTTAATAAACAATATTCCTTGACAGTGTTTATTAATTCTAGTTCCCTCACATTTTCTTTGTCAGTCTTACTTTCAATTGTCTGATCATTGCTAGGGTGGCTGGCAAACATAGGGTTATAGCAATGAGAAAGGCTCTTTCACATGTCTGTGATCAGGCTGCTGCTTAGCTAGAGTGAAGCTGGTAGCCTTTGGTTGGCATACTTTTCAGCACAGATCTTAGAGTTCATGGTAGGGACTGCTGCTACATATCCAATGGCTAGCAGAGAAGGAGATAGAGTGCTGGGACTGGAATCAGGAAGACCTGAGTTCAAATCTAGACTCAGATATTACTAGCTCTGTGATGTTGAGAGTGGCACCTAACCCCTGTCTGCCTCAGCTTCTTTGAATATAAAAATGGGAGAAATAACAGCACCTACTTTTCGGGGTTGCTGAATGATCCAATGAGATGATGTTTGTAAAGAGTGCTTAACACAGTGTTTGCCAAGTAGCAGGTATGATGTAAATGCTTGCTTATTTCCTTCCTTTCCTCACAAGTTTAGAAGGGTAGCTACTCTTTGGCAGAGGATAGTATTTTCCCCCTCTAGAAGACATGACCTATGGAAATGTATTCAAGACACTTCCCTGACTTATAGATTAGAGATTTGGACTTATCACAAGCAAGAGGGACATGTTCTAGGGAACTATACCCTCCATAAGACTGTGTGTGGAAATCTTAAAGGTGGAAGAGGTCTCAGTGATCTCCTAGTTCAATGCCTACAAAATGAGTTTTTATGACATGATTTTTTGTCGTTGTTCAATCGTGTTCCATTCTTTGGGATCCCATTTGGGGCTTTCTCGGCAAAGATGCTAGAGTGGTTTGCCACTTCCTTCTCCAGCTCATTTTACAGACGAGAGAACTGAGGCAAACAAAGTGAAGTGACTTGCCCAGGGTCACACAGCTACTAAGTGTCTGAAGTCAGATTTGAACTCAGGTCTTCCTGCCTTCAGGCCCTGTGCCACTTAGCTGCCCTTATGACATGGTTAGTTAGCTAATAAGGCCAAAGTCAAACTGAATCTCTGGATGGACCAATCAGCTTTGTTCTGTTCCATGGCTACAGCCTGCGTAGCTAGGCTCAGGCAACCCTCTTCAGTCAAAAAATATTTAAGCACCTAGTACATACCAGGCATTGTTCTAGGCACTGGAGATAAAAATGCAATAATGAAACAGTCTGTGCCCTCAAAGGGCTTACATTCTTACCAGCATGTAGTGCTTGTCACAAGGAAGATTAGCCAAGAGTCATTGTAGGCAATAGAAATCAGTGCAAAAATCCATCTCCCCTGCTACAAAACAAAACAAAACAACTTGAAACATATGATCGCCAGCTGGTGACTCAGTTTATCATCTTTACCCTGTGCCCTTGTCTTTATGCTTAATTGATCAATGAATAAATGCCAACAGTATTAATAAACTATAATTATTGCTATTATTCACAATTCTTAAAATCAAGATAGGCTTACATTTTGATTTTCATTCTTTTTAACAGGGGAATATCAACATAGGCAGGAAGACAGCATGAAATATTAGAAATAAAAAATAGCAAAACCTTTACAGCAAAATTGCTTTTGATGGTTTTAGCACTTAATTCTAGTGGTACTGAGCAGCATAAGAGTGAATGCTCATGTGTGAGGCTGCATGTAGCAATCTGACAGCACTGCAAAAATCTTACCTTGCAGAGAAGGATGTGATCATTTTCTATCAATAAGTGCTCAGTAATTAGGAACAATATTGAATATAATGACTCACTTTAGAAGGTATTTCACAATGATTTTCATTTTACCTTGTGCTTACATAAACCATTAGGGGATTTTTTTATTTTTTTGCTCACATTTACTTTCAAAATTCAGGAGTTTTGTTTTCAAATTCACAGTTCTTACTTTGTAAATGCTTTTGTAATTCTTTCAGCATTGTGGAACCTTTTTTTTTTAATTCTTGGTAACATTGCACACACATTGTGGTGCTTGCTATGGTCACGTTTGTATTTATTCTGAGTTTGGGATTTGAAACATAGGCTAGGCCCATGGATGTTTTTTCATCATAATCTTGCTCATTAACCACTTTGCTTTCTTCTGTATCCCAACTTCTATATTTTGTTCAATTATGCATAATAGGTACAATAAATATTTATAATGGGGGGGCATTGTTTATTTGTTTTGTTTTGATTTTTAACCACAATAGTATAAATAGACAAGGCAACTTGGCTTAATAAATAGAATACTAGGCTTGGAGTCAGGAAAACCTGGATTTAAATTCCATCTCTGATTATTGCTAGCTGTGTTACTTGATGAAAATCACTTAGCCTCTAGGGGGCTTATTCCTTAGGACCTATCTACTTAATCTGCAACAGTGGAGACAATTTCCACACTGGGAATTCTTCCTATAGTGACAAAGTAATAGAACCTATTAGCATTTACGTATATATGGTTGCTGATTGCTTTAAAATACTAAGTTAAGACAGGACAACAAATAAGTGGTTGTGTTTCATACATTTGGGGCCTCTTTCAGTTATTGATTCTAGGCCCATAAGAACTTTTTGGCCATGGGGTTCATTTCAACCAATCTCCAGTAGTCCTATTGTCAACATTACAATTGACTGGCAGAGAAAAATGGTGGATGTGTTTTTGTTACATGTTCTGTCCATCATTATAACTTATTTTTCCCCATAGAACCTCACCTCACCTACTCCAAACTTCATTGTACAGAGCTCATTTTGATAAACAATGGACTTAATGATCTTTAAGGTCACTTAAAGATGCTAGATGTCCTGGCTTGCTGGGTCCTTTCCATATTTATTTTGGGGAGAAGGCATACATACAATTTCATCATTAAAATGGTTCCTTATAGCGTGTTTCCCACTTTTCTCCATTATCCTTTCCATCTAGGAGCTGTATTCCCAATCCTATGATGCTGTTGGTGTGATGTTTGCCTCCATCCCAGGATTTGCTGATTTTTATTCTCAAACCGAAATGAATAACCAAGGAGTGGAATGTCTTCGCTTGCTGAATGAAATCATCGCTGACTTTGATGAGGTAACCCCCAGAACTCCAGGTTTTATTGTTAAATACCAGGGCTAACAGGGATTAATGTTAATAGAATGATCAGTTAACCAGGATCTTTCATTCTGTCAGGCACAATATGGGACTCTAATGGTCCATGAAACAGCCCTGCATATTGCATGCTGTAAAAATATATACACATATACAGTTTTTCCTCTCATAATTAAACCAGAGAAAGTAATACACAATTACACAGAGAACAAATTTATCTTGTCAGTTACAAGAGAGTCCATTATCTCAAACTGTGGCAACAAGCACACAGGTACCTTCCCAGTCATCCATTCCATCAAACTCTAGATACTTTCCCCAACTACCTACAAATGCACAGTAACGCCCCACCCAGGGCATTCTTTATTCCCCATTCCCACCTGCCTTCTAGACACACACAGTGACATCCCATTACAACTCTATCCCAAGGCAGAACCCCTACGGACAATGACAACTTACCTGTGTTCATTCCTCAATGACTAATACTGTTCCACTCTATCATACCTTCCCCATCCCAGTGACTATGAACTGCTGTGTGCCTTTTTTCAAACCTCATTCTATATTCCCTACTGATCACTCCCTTATCCTCATTCCTCTCAACTCAAGCCTCCCACATCCCCCCTAAAGCTATTTACCCATTCCACTGTGGTTCTCCAAAACGCATGCTCCATGGACTACAAACTTTCCTCTAAACCTTCATTTTCTTGTTCCTTCTATCATCTTGTGCTTACTGGCTTCCTCCTAATGACAGTCTCTCTACTCACTCTTTCCAGCACTGGCTAAACTTTCATTCATACCCCACCTCCATCTCACTGGTCATGGTTTAGGAGTTGGAATATTTTTTGGTCCCCATTGCCACTTCCAGGCTATCTCACTACAACCATCACTCTGTAAACCCTCCTTTGAGGGGCTTAAATGGCCTTTTTTTTAAGCCTTCATCCTTCTGGACCTCTCTGTAGGCTTTTGACACTGTTGGTCACCCTCTTCTATTTGATACTCATTTCTCTCTAGGTCTTAAACTAAACATGTACAAGATTAAACTCATTATCTATCATTCCCCTCAAACCCTTCCCTCTCCCAAACTCCCTTATTACTGTAGAGGATACTATCATCTTTCTGGTTATCCAGGCTGGTGTCATTCTCAAATCCTCTCTGTCTCTGTCTCTCTCTGTCTCTCTCTCTGTCTCTGTTTCTCTCTCTCTCTCTCTCTCTCTCTCTCTCTCTCTCTCTCTTTAAACCTATTCCAAGTTGTCATATCTACCTATGTAAAATCTCTCTTAAGACACTGCCATCACCCTGGCGCAAGCCCTCATCACCTTACACCTGGGCTATAGCAATAACCTTTGGAATGACTCAATTCACTTCCAGTTCATTTTCCATTCAGCTGTCAAACTGATCTTCCTTAAGCACAGTTCTTATCCTGTCAGCCCCCCTGTTCAATAAACTTCCATGGCTCCTTTTAGCCTCCAGGATCAAATATAAAATCCTCTGGCTTTTAAAGCCCTTTGTAACCTGCCCCTTTCCAGGTTTCTTATACTTTTCTCTTCTCTATATACTCTATGATACAGTGACCCTGGCCTTTTTGCTATTACTCACTCAAGATATTCTATTTGCCGACTTCAGGCATTTTCTCTGTCTGTCCCCCTTTCCTGGAACTCCCTCCCTCCTCATCTCTGATTCCTGGCTTCTCTAGCTTCCTTCAAGTCTCAGATAGAGCCCTTCTTCAAGTAGCCTTTCCCATACCTATTTCATCGTAGTACCTTTATTAGTTATCTGCCATTTATCATGAAGTTTTCTTGTTTATACATAATTGTTTGCATGTGGCTCCTCCATTATTAGATTGTAATCTCCTTGAGGGCAGGAACTTTCTTCCTATGCCTTGTGCTTAGCACAGTGCCTGGAATATAATTAACATTTAATAAATGATTGACTAACTATTCTTTGGAGAATACATTGGAAATGTGAATGAATGAATAGCAATTATTAACTATTTGCTATGTACTGTACTAAGGACTGAGGATACAAATACAAAAGTGGGACATTTACTCCAGTCAAGGAAAACTTACCTTTTAATAGGAGGAAACAATGTATGTAAGAGAGAGGTGGCCAGGGAAGGGAGATGTTTTCACCTGAGAAGTCACAAAGATAATGAATGGATCCTAAGAGAACTGATCAACATTCCCTTTCCAATTTCAAGTGTAGTAATAACTTGATTCAAATTCCCATGGCACAGGGGGTGGGAGGAAGAAGGTCCAGGGAAGAATGCAAGAAGATGGATTTGGGGAGGATGAGCATGATTTGGTCTGGGGATGGCTAGATAGAGTGGGATTTGCCATCCCTCAGCAGTCAGGACAGTTCAGCCCCAGGGCAGAAGTTCCAGCTGAGTAGATTAAGTTCCCAGTGGCATGGTTTGTGGAGGTCCAGTGGTCTGGAGGATGTAACAGCAAGGCAGATGGCAAGATGACCAACATGGATGGCTGCATGTGATGTGGAACAAGGTCTGGTCTGGGGCCAACCATCAGTTATTAACTAATAAACCAAATTCCATAATAATTGAGTTATCAATGAATTTAATCTAAAAAGCTTTTTTGATATACCTACTGCATGTAAAGTATTCTGCTATGCACTGGAGATACAAAGACAAAAATTAAAGTAGCCCCTGCCCTCATGGAGCTTCCATTCTACTGGGGTAATGCCATACGTAGATAGATAAATATATTCATGATAAAGTAGAAGGTGGAAGGGGAACTCAGTTCCTCTAGACCTCTGAAAAGCCTCTTATGTATGACTGGAACAGCAGAGGCCAGTATACAAAAGAAGGCTTCTGGAAAAAGAGGCAAGGAAGTCCAGAAGTGCCTTTCATATCTATAAAAACAAATGCAAGGCAGAGAGTCCTTAGTGTATTTTCTCTCTAGGCCAGTTGGTAAAGAACTATTCCCTGTAGTCATGGTAGACAAAGTCCAAGTTTCCAGGCCTATGAACCACAGCTCAGTCTCTTGCTGTTCCTCTAGTAAGGGGGCCAAAAGCTCTATCATCTTCTCCCCAACAGGTTAGCTCTGATCCAGTACTCCCTCTTCTCTCTCTAAATGGCTAGAGCCCAGGCCCCTCTACTTTCTAAGAGAATGACTCCCTCTCCTCTTTAGAAGACTGAATCCCAGGATCCTCATCTCTAGATACTGGAGAAGTGAGAGGCAACATGGCAAAGCTGGATTCAGAGTCAGTGGAACTGGGTTGACATCCTATCTCTGACATTCGTTAACCTCTTTAGGTCTCAAGCTTCCTGAGAAAAAGTGTAAGGTCACGAGATATATTCGGAACATAGTGAGTAATCCAGTTTTGTTGAATCATAGAGTATGATTCACAGGCCTATGTACATGTGAGATAAGACAGAAGGGATAGATTGGAGCCAGACTGCAGAGGACTTTGAATGCCAGGATAAGGAAGCACAGTGAACAAATATGTTTTTATAACAATCAGCAGGGGATTTCCCCTACAAGGTAGAATTCAAAGTCACCACAGTGTTGTAGAACGCCTTACCAACAAAAACCAGAGCTTTCTTCCCATTTCATCTTCATTTCTGGCTATTTAATTAATGAAAGGTCCAATTAAGTATTACATTATACCACAAACACTTTCAGTTGAATAATGAATTAAGTTTGAAGCACACATATTAAATGAAATATTATGGTCCCTTACTAAGTACTAATCCACTTCTGGTAGACAGATGCAATTTGCATCAACCCAAATCTGGCCCATAGCCAAATGACTGCACACCAAAGCAGATGATGCCAAACGATTCCATAGCAGAGGAGAAAGCTGAAGGAACACAGGCATAGGGAAGGACACTTTCTTACTTTGAATGTTCTCATCTGCCAGGCTGCCCGATAAACTCCTGCTACTGGCACCTAAAATAATAAGTCAGAGTCAGATTCAATAATAGCTCACATTTAGGTGGTGCTTTCCTGACCGCAGCTCTGGGACATATGTTGGGCAAGAATTGTTATTCCCATATGATGGAAGCAAAAACTGAGGTATAGAGAGTTCTAAGGAAATTTCCCAAGGTCAGATAGCTAGTAAGTGTTGGTGCTTGGACTCAAACCAAGTGCCTTTTCAAATACTAACACTGACCCTGTTGACCACCATCCTCCTCTTAGACTCCTTCCTTCCTTAGCTTCCATGACATTAATTTCCACTGATTACCATCATTTATATACTGCCCTTTCCATGTGAGTATCTCCCAAGACCCCATGTTTGGCCCTCTTTTCCTTTCTTTTGAGGCAGCAGTAATGCAACGGGTAGAGCTGTGGATCTAGAATTAAGAAGGTGAGTTCAATCCAGCTTCAGATACTTACTAGTTTTGTGACCATAGGCAAGTCACTTAACTTTGTTTTGCCTCAGTTTCTTCAGTTGTAAAATGAGGATAATAAAGGGACCTACCTCAACTGAGTTGTTGTTAGGATCAAATGAGATATTTGTAAAGCACTTAGAGCAGTTCCTGGCACATAGTAGGTGCTATATAAATGCTTATTCCCTTCCCCCACTTCCTAATCCTATCTAGCCATCCATCCTGAGTATCTTGCCGTTTCACCTCCCTTAGCAACTGACACTCCCCAGCCCCAGAATAACCCCCATCAGAACAGAAGGAGGCTATCGTCTTTCCCCTTAAAGATCACTTCCAGAAACCATGTCCCCATTCACTTTGAAATTCTTGCCTGGGTCTGAACCATTGTACCCTACATCCCTACCTTTTCTACCTCTCCCCTTCTACACCCTCATTTTCTATCTCCTGCTCCTTGAACTATTATGAAATCAACACTGCCATTGCTTTTGGAAAGGACATGTCATCTACTGCCCTATTCCTATACTCACCATCTTTATGACTCCTCACACCAAAACTCCCTTGCCTAAATGCCAGTTCCTTATATGTATCCTCTCCCCTACTAGTATATAAACTTCTTAAGGGCAGGAAGTGTTTCACTTTGTATCCCCAGCCCAACAGAGTGCTTGGCACAGAGATAGCACTTAATAATGGTGTGGTTTTTTTTTATTCATTCATCTTTCCACATTCTAATCTTTTTATCTTATCACTCATAGGGTTTATCACAGCTACCTTGATGACTCCCAAGTCTATATACCTAGTCCTCATCTCTCTCCTAGATCTCATTCCCACATCACCAACTACTTGCTGGACATTCCCTTTGGTTTCTCAATTTCACAATGCCCAAAATGGAACTCATCATTTTTCCCCGTAAAGCTAGTCTTCCTTCAAACCGATCTATTTCTGTTTAGGACACCTTTCACCCTTTTAGTCGTCAGGATTTGCAACTTTAGAATTATAAGGGAGTTAACTCTCTTTTATAGTATCTTCCATATCCCACCCCTTCTCTCCTCTCACAAGGTTACTAGCCTAGTTCGTATATTCATCATTTCACATGCAGATTACTTTAAGAGTCTCCTAATTGGTCTTCTTACTTCTAGTCTCTCTTTCCTTTACCTATATGTCATTTCACCTCATCAAAACCCATCAATGGTTCCTTCTTTGCTCTAGGGTAAATGCAAACTCCTCAACTTGAATTTTCTCTCCTATCTTTATGCCTTGGGCATGAAGCTCTCCCACATGCCTGGAACATACTCCCTTCTCTCAATATGCTTTGCTTCCTTCAAGGCTTAATTCAGCCTTCATGTCACCTCCTACATGAAGCTTCCCCTCATCCCCTTCTACTTGTTAATGATCTTTCCCTCATGAAATTTCCTTGTATTTACTTATCTATATATACATATTATATTCCTCACTAAAATATTTTCTAGGGCACAAATTGGTTTTGTTTTGGTTTCCTATTTCCAGGGCCTAGCAGAATGTCTTGAACATAGTAGGTATTTGATATCTATTTGTTACTGCTGCCTTCCCTAACAAAAAACTAAGAACTTAGTATCGCAGAATCTGAGAGTTGGAAAGGGCCTCAGAAGCCATCAAGCCCAGCTCATACTTGAATATGTCCACCAGTCAAGTCAACAAGCATTGAGGACTCCTTCCCCTCTATAGTATATCTGGCAAGTAGCCATCTAGTCTTGGCTCAAAATGGGAAACTAAGCATATGAGTCAGCAATAACTGTTACTTTTTTAAATCATCTTTTATGAAGGATAGTAAGGTCCAGGGCATTTTTCCCCAGGAACTTAGTATCTTCTCATCTTTCAGATATCTAAATTATCAGTCCTGTAGCATCCTTGAAACTTTACCATCTACATAGTAGTATGCTGGTAAATATTTAATAACCAGGTCTCTGAAACTGAAGGACATGTTTAAGTTTAAATCCACATTATTAATATTTTTCCATCACCTTCTTAAGTCTGGACAATCAATAAAACAATAAACCAAGCCCTGAATTGTAGAGTTTACCAATTTCTGAGATAGAAATGCTCACACTGAAAATTTAACAATTGGTACTAGCAATCTGGTAATGAAATGACTCCTATACTTTTTGAATATATACCTAGTTTCATCTAGCACCACCATTTTTGTTTTCTCTGGTACTATTTCTACTCTCTCATAGAGCACAGCAGAGACTGAGGTCAGACTGCAGATGTGGTGGCTCACTCTCACTGATGAAGAAGAGTTTGTTCTTAACATCTTTCCAGACCTTTTTCATCTAGTTGCATTTCCCTTCCACTTTCCTCCTTAAATGCTCTGGTTATGACCTGGCTTAATGGTGTCTCTCATCAATCTTTCTTTGAACCTGTTTTCTTTTCTCTTTCTATTTTATGAAGCAATATACCTCATGGTTTTCTAGCAGCTTCTATTGCAGGATTTTGCAAATGAATTCATGTAGTAGACTGGTTCTCTCATAGGCTACCATATTTTTCTCTTGGCAAGGAGAGCAAATGTTTACCTGCAAACATGATTTCTAGGTTCTTTTGATCTCATTGCTGTGATAGGTTTCCATTGGTTAAACTACCATAAGAAATAATAATAGTCTGTGGTCATGGGTGTTCTTTTGGTCATTTCTTATTTTGGGTGTTACCTTTTTAATGGCTCAAATTAGAGTTCCTTTTATTCCATGCCATATTTTCTTTTCATTTTTCTTCTATTTTGCTTTGGCTTTTAATCTCTGCTCTAAAGAGTTGATTGCCTAAATCTATGGAAATATTTGATTTGGAAATACTCTCAAATCAGTAGCCAGTCACTCCCTGCATATTAAAATGCAATCAACTTCATTTCTCTTGCTACTCATCATGCTCACTATACCCATTGTCTCTTGACTCTTTTCTTGAATTAAAATATTCATCATTTGTAGGAGTGAGACGTCTCCAAAGTCTACAAGTATTTGGCTTTGCTCATTTTTATCCTATTTTTATCCTAATCTAAGTATCAAAAAATGTTCATTACTTTCTTCCTCTATTCTTATCTTTGAATTAAGGTCACTAAGTATTAAAATATTTCTTGATTTGATTTGAATAGAATTATCAAGTTATTTATAGAATTCTTTCTACCTCTGAAATCTTCACAACCAATTTTGGCACATAAGCTTCAACAATTTTCATGGTTATGTTTCATGGTGGTGCAAATGCTTGCCATGAGCATTCATGAGATGAACAAATGTCCCATGAAATTATATTCCTTGCTGCCATAGGACACACAGTAAAACTAACCCTAACTCCTTTATTTGCCTGTGCAAGGAGAAGCAGTGAGCCATGCTTCCATTTACCTGTGACTTCCTTTGGGAATCCATTTTTTTAATAGTAAGAATTTCAATATTGCTATAATTCATCTCTTCTAGTAATATGAACTTCCATTGGTCACTGGAAAAAGATATATTTAGAGTAGCAATAGTTAAGCTAACCTTTGTAGTCAAAAAATCATGCAGTTCTTAGCACCATCTTCTTTCCACCCTTTTTTCCGCATTCTGCTATAGTCACTATAGAAGCAGAAAAGACAGGAATCTTCATTTTTGCATTTTCTTTTTTTTTAATGATTTGCCTTGAATAACAAATTCATCTCTAAAATGATCAATGAACTGGTAATCTCTCTATACTTAGCTAGTCTGACCCTCTGAAAGTAAGTACAGTTTGTCGTAGGACCATATTAAATACATAATATGTTGTTGATAAATGTTTTTGAATAATTTTAAATGGAATTTCTCTCAGGATTTAGAGATGGAAGGGACATAAGTCATCTAGTAATGCCTTCACTTTTCAGATGAGGAATATTGATACCCAGAGAGGTTAACTAACTACTAACTTGTCCAAGTTCATATGAAGGGGTGTCCTGGAGCTAGCTCTAAGTGGTGAGCTGGTTGTTAAACTTTCAGAGTGAGCATTTATACCTCAGAAATCACAATCACTACAAATCGGAGTTTGATTTGTTGTTTTGTTGATTGTCTCTAGACTTTAAAAAGTGTTAATGATACAGATTAAACATAGTGTGTGTGCACAGTTGTTTTTTGTTGTTGTTGTTGTTTTTTGGGTTTTTTTGTGGGAGAGCTTGGTTGTTAAACATTTACCAGCATATCTCTGTATTGCTCTATCAACATTGCTTAAGGGCAGTAGAAGATACAGGAAATTAAGTCATCCTTAGACTAGTGGTCTGGTAACTTGAGGCTAATAAGGATGAAAATTAATAATAATAATAATAACTGTGGCATTTCTCTAGAGCTTTAAAGATTTGCAAAATGTTTAACATTCATGATCTCATTTGAGCCTCACCACTCATAGGCTTCTACATATTTAAACCCAGGCCCTTCTATTCCACATCTAGTATTCTTTCTATTAGACCAGACACTACTCATTTTCTAAGAATTGTTTAAAAAGCATGAAAAATAATAAATTTTTTATGTGGATGAAAGGGATAGTGTCCAGGGAGGAGTATGAAAATAAGAAGGTGATCTCAAAGGTGCGGTTCATTTTGCAAATGTGAGGTTGGATTCCCAAGTTCAGTTACATACATGAGGCAGCACTGAGGAAGATCAGAAGATCTGCATTTTTGTCTCAACTCTGCCTCCAAGTTGCCGTGTGATCTTGACCAAGACATTTGTTCTCTGGATTCGCTGTTCTTCATATGCCACAGGAGGGCTTAGGGCAAACTGAGGCCTCTTCTAACTCTATGATTTTAATCATCTTAAACAAAACCTCCTCTAGGGCTCACTCTCCCCTTTAACATTGCATTTCAAAGGAGGAAAAGAAAATGTTTTTTAAAAAAAAGATTTCAAAAATAAATGAAGGAAAGGACAAACTTGCAATTTCAAAGTAGTGTTGAGAGGCAACCAAAAAAAAGGAAGAAAAGAAGGAAAATTCTGTATTTTCCATTAAGATGCATAAAGAAAATGTGTCAAGTGTTGCTTTACTCCAGGGATCAAACATTAGTGGAAAGAGTACAGAATTTGGAATCAGAAGACACAGGTTTCAGTTCCAGTTGTGACACTTATTACCTGTGACCTGGAGTGAGTCAGCTGACTCATCTGACTCATCTAACAGTAGCTAGGTGATAGAACATTGCACCTAAAGTCAAGAAGACCTGAGTTCAAATCCAGCCTCAGATGCTTGCTATGTGACCTTGGGCAGACCAATTAACCCCAGTCTGCCTCAGTTTTCTCATCTATAAAATGGGGATAATAATAGCACCTAGTCATCAAGATCGTTGGGAGGATAAAATGAGATGATATTTGTAAAGCACTTCACAAAGCCTAAAATATTATATAATTGCAGGTTATAATTATTATATTGGGATTAATTTTCTCAGTTGTAAGAAGAAGATGAGAAAGTGTACAGTACCTGCTTCACAGGGTTGTTGTGAGAAAAGATCTCAGCAAAACCTAAACTAGTAAAGAAATATATAAACTATTATAACCATTGGCCAAAAGATATCCTTCACCTGTTCCTAAATACATTGAATCTATGGATTAAAAAAAAAAACCTTCCCTAAAAATCTCCATGGATCCCTTAGGTCTCACTTTAGACCTTCCAGGATGAAGAGTCTTTTACTACTGTCTGGGAAATCAACCAATCAATAAGTATGTATTAAATTTCTTCTGCATGCCAGGTACAACCCTAGGATCTAAGAATACAACACCAAAATGAAATGGTCCCTGTCCTCGAGGAACTTATATTCTTTTAGAAGAGACAACATTTACATAAGTAAGAATATAAAGAATGCACACAAGTTAGTATATGAAAAATTCACTTAAAATAAATATACTTTTGAGAGGGAGAGGGCTGGGGAGATCAGGAAAGGCTTTCTGTGAAAGGCAGCATTTGATCTAAATCTCAAAGGAAACGGGAAATTTTAAGAGGTCAGAAACTAACACCAAGCAACTTATTTCTCATTCTAACCTAACTTCCACTAATCATGGCACCTAAAACCCTAGTACGACGTATGTATCTCAAGACAATTTTCATCTTCCTTCATTTCATTCCTGGAGCTCTGCTGACTTCTTTATGCCATTTAGGAATTTTTACTGGGATTGCCAGTTGCTTGATAGACTCATTTGGAAGCTGGGATCAGGTGTAAGGAACCTTCTGCCTTGAGGTCACATGTGGCCCTCTAGGTCCTCAAGTGCGACCCTTTGACTGAATTCAACCTTCACAGAACAAATCCCCTTAATAAAAAGATTTGTTCTATAAAACTTGGACACAGTCAAAAGGCCACACACCCTAGAAGGGTTCATCTGGCCTCAAGGTTGCAGGTTCCCCACCCTTGGGTGATCACTGTGTGAACTGTGTTAGAAGGCATTCCTATTCAAATAGAGTTTGAGCTAAATAGCCTCTGAAGTCCTTTCTAACTCTACAATTCCATGATTTGACCCACCATATATAAAAATGCATGCAATAATGAGTTACATTACAATAAGGTTTTTCTCTGTCAAGATTTCCTAAATGGGATGCAGTGCAATCATCCATAGAGCAAATGGAATGGGACTTTGTAGATAATTAGAAAAAAGGCATGAAGATTAAATTCTTTCTAATCCTTTCCACATGGCCAATTCAACATGAGATAACTTATCATTACTTTCCCATACTCAAGTTAGAGCTATGAATTTAGAACCTACAAGATTCAATTCAGCTTTTGAATTTTAAAAAATGTATTGTCATTTTGGTAGCACATAAAAGCATTTTTCTCATCTTCCTTGAAGTGTTTAGGTGATATTCAATCCAATAAAGCATTCATTGAAGCACCTACTACATATAAGATTCTGTGTTGAAGCCAAGGATGCAAAGATGAAAACAGAATCACAAAATCTCAGAGTTGCAAGAGACTTCAGAAGATATCTGGTCCCACCCATAGCTAAATAAAGATCCCTTCTATAACATATTTGACCAGGCGCTATCAACCTTTTGCTTGAAAGCCTCAGTTAGGTTGAATACAAACTTCCTAAAAAGATCCATTCTATTTTTGGATGGTTCTAATGGTTGGGAATTTCTCCCCTGTCAGACTGTGCTTTGGCACGGGAAGGGCCAATGTTTTATCTAGTAAAGGCACATATACTCTAAGGTTCAGCTAAACTCACCTTATTGTTACTCCTCATACATAATATGACATCTTCGGCCTATGCGTCATTGTATAAGCTATAGAATACATTTTCTCCTTTCCTTTGCCTCTTAGAATCTTTAGTTCCCTTCAATGCTCAGCTCAAGGAACACCTTCTACATGAATCCTTTCCTGAACCTCCCTTTCCCCACCCCTTTTCTCCAAAGTTACTAGTAGTCTTTTGTTTATACTTGAGATAAGTAGTTAAAGCTATCTGAATAACCCACCAGGTGGCCCTGCAGATGCCAGCTGACTTCTAGTATCGATCGCCAACTGCTTGCTGGACCTTTTATACTGGCTAATGTTTAGGCAATCTCCAATTCAGTAATTCCAAAGCAGAACTCGTTATCTTTCCCCAAAACCCACTCATCTTTCATTCCCTGTTTCTGCCAAGGGCATCATCATTATTCCAGTCACTTAGGTTAAGAACCTTGGAGTAATCCTCAACTCCTCACTGCCCATCACTCCACATATTTACTCAGTTGCTAAATCTTACCTATTCTCCATCCACAACAATTACTGTTTACCCTCCCTTTCTCTCCTCTCACAAAGCTACCATCTTATTTTAGGTCCTTATCACTTTCTGTCTGGACTATTACAATAAACTACTCATTTGCCTCCCTTCCTCAATCTTCTCTCCTTTCCAATACATCCTTTGTAAATCTGCCAAAGTGATTTTAGAATCTATGCTGTTGCAGCAAACCCCAAAGTAATTTTCCTAAAGCACAAGTCTGACCACATTTACTCATTTGCTCAGTAAACTCCAGTGGCTCCCTATAACATCTGCAATTAAATGCAGATCAAATATTCCTATGTTTTGCATTTAAATCCTACAACTTGACTCCAACTTTCCTTTTCTACTTTATTTCACATTTTCTCACCTTCATACACTCTAAAGTTCAGCTAAACTCACCTTATTATTATTGCTCACACATGATACTACATCTTCAACCTATGTGTCATTGCATAAGCTGTAGAATACATTTTCTCCTTTCCTTTGCCTCTTAGAATCTTTAGTTCCCTTCAATGCTCAGCTTAAGGAACACCTTCTACATGAATCTACATGACCCTCCCCTTCCCCACCCCATTTCCCCAAAGACGCTTACTAGTCTTTTATTTATATTTACATATATGCATGTTGCCTCCTCCAATGAGCTCTTTGAGGACTGCTACTATGTGGTATCTGCCTTTGAATCTTCAATGCCTCACACAGTGCCTGGCTCATGGGCCAGGAACAGCCACCCAGTTCTTTTTCTGTGCATTCAGGCTATGCCAGGAGGAGTAATGGGGATCAGTAGCATACTTTTCGAAAGGCCACCATGAGGCTGAGCTCACCCATTTCCCCCAGTCTCTCCATCTTCACTCTTCCTGGTACATGCATGGCTTATCTGGCTACAATGTAGTAGCTCACCCCTTCATAGTAGTTATGGCTTTTTATTGAAATGGAGAACCCATTCTAGTCACCTTTTAGCATCAAGCAGAGGAACTGAACAGGGCCAACTTAGCAGTGTGGTTCAATGGAAAGAACACTGGATTTGAAGTCAGGGAACCTGAATTCAAATTCCTTCTCTGTTATTTACTACCTGTGTGACCTTAGGCAAGTCATTTGACCTATAAGCCTTAGTTTCCTTCTTTGTAAAATAAGAAGGTTGGGCTAGAAGACTTCTGAGATCCCCTTCCATATCTAATCCCATGATTCTGTAATTTATTGCCCAACTCTTCTTACATAATGAAGGAATAGTTTCAAATAGGTTAATAGAAACTACTAAAGGAGATTGCAAAAGATTATAGTTTTTTACATAATTACAAGGATGAAGAAGTCAAGGAAATGCATAGGGAAAGAGGAAGTATAGAGGAGGCCCTTCGTCGCCTTACAGCATCCTGTTACCACTAGTGTTGAGGCTTGCAGAAGCTGATGTCTCTTAAAAGGCTTAAATCAGATAACAGACGTAAAGCGCTTTGTAAACTCTAAAATCTTCTATAAAATTGTTGTACCTGCTGCTGTTATTGTTATTAAGATCCTGTTGCTGGGGGTGGAGGTTGGGGGGCAGTCATAGTAAACTCTGGACTTGTTAAGCTTGCAATCCACTAAAACCCTGGGATATTTTTCAGATGAACTACCCTCTAGCCATGCTTCCCATATTTTGTATTTAAGTGGAAATTTGTTTTTAGTCCAAGTGTGTATCTTTATATTGATCTCTTTTGAATATCACCTTACTCTATTTGGCCCAATGTTTTAACCTGTCAAAATCTGACTGGATCTTGGAGCCAATCTTATTTGGAAGATGGTGTCCAGTGGATCACCCCCGAATGCTGCTTCACATTGTTATGAACGTTCATAGGTGACATACTTAGCAAATTTGTAAATGGCAAGAAGGTTGAGGGGGTAGCTAATACCAAAGCCACACACGCACACGCGCGCGCGCGCGTGCACACACACACACACACACACACATACCCCCAGCGGTAGCACAGCAGATAGAGTATTGGGCCTGAAGTCAGGAAGACTTCAGGTCAAATCCAGCCTCAGACACTTCGCTTGGCAACTCATTTAACCCTGTTTACCTCAGTTTCCTCCTCTGTAAAAGAGGGATAACAAGAGAACCTCCTCCACAGGTTCTTGTGAGGATAAAATTGGAGAATATTTGTAAAGCGCTTAGTAACCCCTAGAGCACTCTACAAATGCTAGTTATTGTTGTGATGGCCGCTATTAGTATCTGGCATCGTCCAGTCCTTTGGTGCTTTTTCTCTCCAGTGATTCAGATCTGGGTCACTGTCAGTGGCCGTATCTGCCAGTTATTTCAGTACCTCAGAATGATTCTTAGTTAAGCCTGGTGACTCAGGCTCATCAAAAGCAGTTGGGGCCAGCCTTCTCTCCCTTCTTATGTTTGCTCCATCCTTTCTAAACCCAAAGGTCATTCTCCTTGACATAGAAAACAGAAGTTTTAAAAGTAAAGAAGATTTAAAAGGACAATGATATAAAATAGTCTCTGCACTCAAGGAATATACAGTTAGGGTGGGATTAAGAAATAAACAAAATGCTCAGTAAAATGTGTTGTATAAAGAAGAGTTCCAGACAACTTGGCATTCAAGGCCTTCAGTTTGACTTATTTTCTAATACTTATCACACACTCATATGTCCCAGGCACATTTGAGGAGGGAAAGATCACATTTCCCGTGAGGCTTCAAGGATGGCTCCATAGAGGAAGCAGCCCTAAAGCTAGATCTTGAAAGAAGAGAGGATTTTTAACAGGCAGAGCTGTAGAACTAGTGTGTTTTGGGTGTCCAAGGGCATGGAGGTATAAATTTGGGACTAGACAGGATGAGATCAGAGAAAAACCAGTTGTTTATTTTTTTTGCTAGCGGTTAGAGTGTGTGACACGTATTGTGAAATAAGACTACCTAGGCAGGGAGAGGACTGAGTGTGGAGGGCCTTGAATGCCAAGTTTTTATAAATATACATAATGTGTACATATATGCATATGCATACACATGTATTTGTATAAATACATATGCATGTAAGTAATGATAATAATTTTGTTGTTCAGTTGTGTCCAACTCTTTGTGACCCCATTTGGGTTTTCTTGGCAAAGATACTGGGGTGGTTTGCCATTTCCTTCTCCAGCTCATGTTACAGGTGAGGAAACTGAGGCAAACATGGTGAAGTGACTTTCCCAGGGTTATACAGCTCAGTATCTGAGGCCAGATTTGAATTCAGGAAGATGACACAGGGTAAGTGCCTGAGGTCAGATTTTAACTCAGGTCTTCCTCACTACAGACTCAGTACTTTATCTACTGTGCTAAGTAGCTGCCCCATGTGTATGCGTATACACATAAGTATATGCATATGTATGCATAGTTATGTATTGTATATTTAGGACTATTTGGCCCTTTTGGAGTTTTTCATCCACCTTTGGTATCCATCTACCTTTACCCAGCTTTCACCGATGGTTCCAAGAAGCTGCAGCATGCACAGCATCACTACAGTGGTAAAACCATCTCAGAAGACAGGCTAAACCAGGTTGAGGATAAGTGACAGGCCTCAGACCCGTCACTGAGTTTGAGATATCTATCCCAAGCATGTGAAGACTTCCCCTGGCAGAATGGGTGAATGAAAGCAATTTGTTCCAGCAGCCATGAAGGCAGTTGAAGCAGGTGCTATGGGACGCTTTGAGTTCAGTTAGACATTGAAGATATCAAGGTCAACATTGCAGCCCAGGCCCTTGCCTGTTGTCTTGACTTTTCTCCTACTGCTGGACTTTGACTCTGGAAGAGAGGGCAAGGATGATAACTTTGTGCAACTCTGCCTCACTTAAATCCAATTCACGCACAAGTCAAGACATCACCCCATGATGTCACTTGTCCTCTTCGAAATGAAGGACAAACAACAACACACATAAAGGTCACCGCAGCCTAAAGGAAGGTATATTCAAATGGCAGAGGCATCATCTAGATGATGAGTAATATACAAAATATATGCAGTGTAAATGAAAGAGGATCTCAGAGGGAAGGCACTAGCAGCAGGGGGAGCCTGGGAAGGGCAGAATATAGGACTTGAGCTGAAGCTGGAAGAAACCTGGGAAACCAGAAGGCAGAGCTGGCCGGGGTGGGGGGCAGAGGTGTGTTGGTTCCACATCAGTGCTCCAATTTTCCAGCCTGGGTGATTAGGGGAAAAAAAAAGAAATGCCCCCAAGAGAAATTGGGAAATTTGGAAGAGATCTGTATTTTGAGGGGAAGATTATCATTTTAGTTTTGGATACAATGAATAAAGCATTTATTGAATACTTACTATGTGCAAACACTGTGCCTTGTGTTAAGGATACAAAGCAAGACAGGTCCAGTTCTTAAGAAGTTCCTGTTCTAAGAAAGGAGGAAACACAGAGGGAAGCAGCAAGGTGGTTCAGCGGATAGAGCTCTGGGCCTGGAGGCAAGAAGATCTGACTTCAAAGCTAGGCTCAGATACTTACTAGATCAGTGACTCTGGGCAAGTCACTTAACCTCTTTTGCCTCAGTTTCCTCACCTATAAAATGGAGTCAATAAGAGCAGAGTGGTTGTGAGGATCCAACGAGATCATTGTAAAGCGCTAAGCACAGTGCCTGGCATATGGTAAGCATTATGTAAGTGTTAGCTATTATTATAATTAGGGGCAGTTAGGTAGCACCAGGCCTAGAGTCAGGAAGACTTATCTTCTTGAGTTCAAATCCGGCCTCATACACTTACTAGCTACGTGATCTTGGGCAAGTCACTTAACCCTGTTTGCCTCAGTTTCCTCATCTGTAAAATGAGCTGGAGAAGGAAATGGCAAATCACTCCAGTATCTCTGTTAAGAAACCCCCAAATGGGATCACAAAGAGTTGGACATGACTAAAACAACTGAACAACAACATTACAAGTCAAATGGAAGGATCCCGTGGTCTTTGGAGTACAGAAGAACAACTGGTGTTGATAATGCTTCTTTTTTAATGTCATTTATACTGATAAAATCATATCCATTTCTGAGGTTGAACCATTTGATAGCACCAAGACCTTTGGTGCCAAGAATTTTCTTCTCTGGCTCTTCAGTAGCTATGTTTATAGCACCCTGCAGGAGCAGCTGCCAGGCTGCATCTCCATGGAAGCCCTTCCCAGGATGATGGCGGGGGGCACTGGGCTGGAAGCTTGCTATTCCTAAGGTTCTTGGGTTCGATGTCCTCAACCGTCTCCATCACAGTCTGAGGGGAAATGATCAAGGTGGTGGTAGTGATGGTAGTTAGATTTGCTTGACATATACCACCTGCTGTCTCTCCATCAGGCCAGCCTAACTTAAACAGCAAGGCATCTGAGTGGTAAGCAGAGTGTTAATTATCCTAGTGGTAAGAAGAGAATTCCCCTTGTTAGGGGAAACTATATTTTAAGAAAGTTCGGTATTCAGATGGACTCCATGATGTCCAGAAATGACTCCTATTTGGCCCACTCTCTTCCATTTTCAGTGCAGACAGTACTTGTCGGGAGCACAAAAATCAGAAACTAATGTCATTGTCTTTGATTATCTCTAGTTACTTGGGGAAGACCGATTTCAAGATATCGAAAAAATTAAGACGATCGGCAGCACTTACATGGCAGTATCAGGCTTATCACCTGAGAAACAGGTAAAGAACTATTTTCTTCTTTATTTACCTTAATATTTAGTATGCTAGTCAACATCCACTCCTAAGAAGTAAGTCCCCAAAACCCCTCAATTATTAGCCAGAATCGATTCAACTATAAATCCCATAAAACAAGGGCATAGTCATATCTTTCAGTCTGCCTCAACACCTCATACTATGCTCTGCACGCAGTAGGTAATTCATTCATGTTTGTTGAAATGTTTGTTTGGGGGAGGGGAACACAAAGGGTTTAGGCAGTCATAAAAATCTGGATTTGTTTTTAATCAAACTTTGAACAGTATCCCTTCTTCATTAAAATCTTCTTTAAAAATGCGTAGCTGTACTTTCATGTATTAATAATTAAAATTCAAGGAACATTCCTTAAAATTTCTTTGCTGATTCAGAATTCTGTAAGATGTAGTCAGCATTGTGAACATCAGTTATCTTTGTCCAGCGCTAGAGACATGAAAGAAGAAATCAGAATCAGAGGTAATGAGCCCTATGTCCCTTCAAAGTTATTTGGCCGGGTTTTTCTTTTGTAATTAGATCTCTTAAACAATCATGTTTCTTTGTGGTTCCTTTTTTTCTCCTTAAAGTGCATACAATAATTGTAGATAATTAAGAACTTTGATCCCAATTGCTATATGATAATAATACTAATAATAGCCTTTGTGACCATGTCCAAGTCACTTAACTTCTGAGTACCCCCAGGTACTCTCTAAAGCTGTGAAATTACAAACAAATTGCCTATCTGCATCAATGGAGAGGGAGTCACATACACGGGTAAAATCACAACTTCTGATTTAAAAAAAAAATCTCAGAATAGTAAAGACCTGCATATGTACTAGCAATGTGACTATGGGGGGGAAGAAAACTTTCCATGTAATACTCTAAGCTAAAGAGTAGATGTATTATTAAGAGAGAGGAAGTCCCTTGCTGGGTAAACATAACAATAATAAAAATAAGTATTATAAACTTAGCATTAGACCTTAAAGATTATGTAACTCCAACCCCTCTCATCAAGCAAGCCAGGCCAGAGAGGTAAAATCATTTGTCCCAATACACGCAGAGACCAAATTTAAACCCAGGCTTTCTGACTCCAGCTCCAGTATTCTTTCCATTACGCACCTGCTGCTTTCTTATGCAGAGAGCAGTGAGGTTCCTCCACTGCTGGTTGGCTAACCTAACAAAGATTCTAAGTACCCTCTGACATGAGTTTAAATTGGCTTGGGTCTGAGTGTAGCTGTTCTTTGCAAACAGGCTTACTAAGACATAGAGGAGAATCCCAATAAAGCCCTGAAGGGCAGAGAGTAGAACACTTTACACTGTGCAAAACATTTTTTAGACTTCTCCCCTTTGATCTCCACAATAACCTTGTAAAGGAGGCAGTACAGATGTTGTTGTAGTTCGGTTGTTTTGGTTGTATCCAGCTCTTCATCACTCCATTTGGGGTTTTCTTGGCAGAGGTACTAGGGTTGCTTGCCATTTTCTTCTCTAGCTCATTTTACAGATGAGGAAACTGAGGCAAACAGGGTTAAGACTTGCCCAGGGTCACACAGCTAGTGTCTGAAGCCAGATTTGAACTCGTATCTTCCTGACTCCAAGCTCAGTGCTCTATCTACTTCACCACCTAGCAGTCCCACTATGTCTTAGTAGTCAATTAACAGATATTGATTTGCTAAAGCATTTTATCTGTGCTGGGGATACAAAAAAAAATCCCTTCAAGGAGCATGCATTTTGGAGCAGAGGGAAAGATACCATATAATATACATATATGTGTACTGTGCATATAATCATTTGTACACATGTGAATTTATCCATAACCCTGTGCACATATACATATATTATAAATGTACATATTTTATACCCACCTAAAGAGAATGAATAAAAGGTAGCTAGGGAAAGAAAGGGTACTCGTAGTTAATAACCCATTGGGCAGATAAGGAAGAAAAAAAAAACTTTAGGCTAAAAATATTTTTCACTTGTCTCAGAAGACAAAGCTTGGAAGAAGAAATTATCATGAACAACCCAATGATGATGTGGTAACAAGAGAGAAAATTATAAGGAGAAAATATCACCAAAATGGCAAAAAAAAAAGCCTATTTCAGATCAGTGTGTAAAAGAAACTCATGACTCAATTGAGTTGCATATATATTATCAGTGTAAGACGTGCCCAGGATTATCTTGATTTATTAAGTTAAATTTCTTAGAATGCCAATAAATACACTAGAAGAAAAGACCTCCTTCAAATCAGAAGTATTTTTTCTCTTCTTACATCTTTCTTCCTCTTTTGAAAATTCTCCTTTCCTCTCATATCGTCTCTGTCCTTTCTCACTCTTCACACCCTATTCTCACCCCTGGTTTTCTATCATTTTTCTTGTCCTTCTCCCAATCCCACCTGGGCAGTGATCAAGTTATCAAGTCAGATAGACCAGTGGCATGTCTGGCTCTGTCCATTCCTGCCTTGCCTTCCACAGTTTTCAGTATTTGCTCTGAAGGCCTCCTTTCTGATATTCTGTCCCCATGACTACCCCACAGCAACCTTTGGGCTGGAAAACATAATCTACTGCTTGAGAGGATTGGAGAACATGTTATGTGTCAACTGGATCAAACCGGCCCCTAACCTGTGGATGCCCAGAGCTAGAGTAGACTAGAGACAGGAGAATCAGGAATCAACAGAACTTATTTTCAAAGTAAGGGAAATTGCTCATAAGTGAGGACACATGTGCCAGTGCCCCGCCCCTAGTGGGAGGACTTGAGGCAGTGCAGGGAGATCTCAATACTTATACCAATGACTGTGCAGTGAGCTGTAGCCCTGACAATGAGGGGTAACAGGAACAATGAGACAAGTTTGATTCATAGCAAGACTTCATGACCAGAACATAGGTACTTGTCTGAGCTTGTCTGAACTCAGAGAACACTGATGTTGGCCAAAGCAATACAATAATTATGATTTTGCCAGAGGGTAAAATCATCTAGAAGGTGAGCGCAAAGGATTATTGTTATGCCAAGCTCAGGGCACAGCTTGTTTGCTGGGCCTTAACTCTGGAAAACAGGGAAACTCCTAATATCTTGATACGTACAAGGGTCAATTAACAAGGAACCAAAGATGTTTAGCCTGATGATGCAAAGATGGGGGAGGAGAAATGGGGAGACAGGCAGAAGATAGATATCTTAAGTATCTGAAAATCTGTCCTGTGGAAGAGGGACTAAACTTGTTCCATTGGCCCTGAAGGTCATTTGAGTTCTCTAAGATCTAGGGTTTAGAAGGAATGGGTCTGTGTTACATGGGTCTATGAAATGTGCTCTCCAGTGATTTTTCCTCTTGCCCATCATCTTGCAGATGGAAATATGGACCTGAGGAACTAAAATGATTCAAATACTGATTCATATACCTCTAATGAGATTCCTATACTTTGACACTTCAATAATTTGATGGTTCTTTGGTCATTTTGGTGTAGGCAGGCCCCCCACCAGTGTAATTGCCACCCATTCATCCAAGTCATCTCATTCTCTGGAGATTCTTGTCCATCTTTTTCCACAAATTCTCCATGGAGAATCCACCCAATTTTCTGTAGACCTTTTTCTGTTCAATTTCATTCAAATGAACAACATTGATCATGAGCCTACGTATCATATTTTTTTTGGCGTGCTCTCTGAGTAACCAAGAACAATGGACAAGGGTTCATATAATTCACACCCTGGTTTTTTTATATATACACATTATATATACACACATATGTATATACACACGTACATGTGTGTACATGTATGTATGTGTATGAGCTATTCATATATATGTATGTATACTGTATATACATGTGGGCTGCACATAAATAATATGGTATTATACATACACATAATAACAATAGCTGTATCTATAGAGTGCTTTGCAAATATCTCATTTGATTCTCACAACGCTGGAAGGAAGGTGCTATTATTATCCCCATTTTACATAGGAGGAAACTGAGGCAAACTGGATTAAGTGACTTGCTCAAGGTCATGCAGCTAATATATATCTGAAACTGGATTTGAACTAAGATCTTCCTGACTTCAGATACATCATTTAATGTGCTGCACCACCCTACTGCCTCATTTCTATAAAATAAGCTCATAAGATTAGGGATAGGAACTAGAATTTTGAATTCATGATATGAGGAACTTTGATATGAGGAAATCTCCTCCACCAATGTAGATTGGCACCTTTTCTGCAAATTATAGTATTAAGAACTGCCCAGAGCACTGAGAGTTTAAGTGACTTGCCTAGGATCACAAAGGCAGTATCAAAGACAGGGCTTCCTGGCATTGAGACCATCTCTTCATTCACAATGCCATCTTGACTCTAGATGTATATACGTATCTGTATGTATACACACACACACACACACATACACACATATATATAGTATATATTTGTTTATTTATATATATATGTATACATGTGTGTATATATATGGGGATAGGTAGGTAGATAGATGGATAGATAGATAGACAGATAGATAGATAGATAGATAGATAGATAGATAGATAGAGCATGTGACAATTATTAGAGATAAGGGCCAGACCAGTGATTTCATTGGTACGGAATTCCCAGGTGAGGAAATGCCCTCTACCAAAGAAGGTAGGCACATTCTCTTCAAGTTACAGTATTAAGAATTGCTTAGAGCACTGAGAATTGAAGTTATTTGTCCAGGGTCAGAGCTAGTATAAGTCAGAGTAAGAACTGGAACTCACATCTTCCTGTCTTCAAAGTCAACTCTCTGTCCATTAAGCCATGTTGCCTTTCTCTCTCTCCTCCCATATATAAATATAGATAGATATAGAGATATTATGTGTATGTGTGTGTATACAGACACAAACACACACACACACACACACACAGTACATACGTATATCTGAAGAAGGAAATGGCAAACCACTCCAGTATCTTTGCCAAGAAAACCCCAAAAGGGGTCATGAAGAGTTGGACACTACTGAAAAACGACTGAACAAATGTGTGCCTATATGTATGTATGCATTTCAGTTTATTTATGGGTGTGGATATGCGTGCACATATATACATTTTGGTCTGGATGTGTGATATCATTGGCATAGGGAAACTGCTCCCAGTGAAGAAACACCTCCATCAATGCAGATTGGCAATTGTTTTGAAATTTATAATAAACTTATTTATATGACTCTTTGGGGCCCAGATTTGATTTCATCTATGCAAGAAATTCCCAGTGTGGAGACTCCTTCCACCAATGCAGATTAGGAATTTCACAATAACATATACTGACAAGTTTCCTGGGGCACCTGAGGTAAAGTGACTTGCCTGTTGTCCTCTAACTCTTATGTATCAAAGACAGGATTTGAACCCAAGTCTTTTGACTCCAAAGCATCACACTGCCTCTCCTACCTGTGATACGCATTAAATAAACACATAGGCTTTCAGGACTTCATTCTCTCTTAATAACAATGAACCATGGGTAAGGTGGGGCTTCAGGAATTATACCTAAATCATATTTCATTCTGAACATAGAATATAAAGACCTTAAGAATCATGTTAGTCCAATCCTCTCACTTTACATGTATGGAATCTGAGGCCCAGGGAGGTGAAATTACTTGCTAAGCATTGTGCAGTCAGGCAGTAGCAGAGTTGGATGGAGATCTTGGCTCCCCAATCCTGTGCCCCATCCATTTCTCCAATCTACCTTCTTATGCAACACTGCTTGATTGTCAGTGCTTTGTGAGCCGTTAGTCGTTGTTACAATCACCATCACTACCTCGAGTAGAGGGTTGTGGGTCAGGGTGGGAGGTCATGGAATGAAAGCAGCCTCCAACCGAGCAGCAGCAAACACACATGCTGAGAAGTGGTTGTTTTCCAGGCAGAGGCCAGCCACGTTTAATGGGCTCTGTTTCTCTGTTGTTTAGCAATGCGAAGATAAGTGGGGACACTTATGTGCTCTGGCTGACTTCTCTCTCGCCCTGAACGAAAGCATACAGGAGATCAACAAGCATTCATTTAATAATTTTGAGCTCCGCATTGGTAAGTACAAGCTGAGATTGCTCCCAGACAGGAGAGCCTACAAGGAATCCCACGGCCGCTCGCCATCAATACTAACAGCTAATCATAACTCAGATTTATTTGTGGAACTCTTTATATTTACAGATATCTTCACACACCTTATTGACTGAGAAATCAATCTTCACAACAACCTGGGGAGGAGAGTGGGTTCTAAAAGTGTTCTTATTTCCTTTCTCAAAATAAGGAAATTGAAGCTTTCAGGGGTAAAGGGACTTTTCTAAAGTCGAGAAGTGATTTGTACGTAGCGCTAATAATAGGAACGACACCACCAAAAATGATAATAGCCAACATATATGTAGTGTTTTAAGGTTTGCAAATATATTTTAAAATATATTTAAATAAATATATATATATATATATATATATACAATGTTTCTATAAATGTGTTTATATAACCTATCCATTGAATTGAAATAATAGATTTATTTTAAATGTATTTATACAAACATAAGTATATTTATGTAGCATTTGTATACAAGTATATATAACATATTTATGCATAAGTACATAAGTATATATCACATATTTATATATAAGTGTATATATACAACATATATAAATATATAACATTTATATAAGCATATATAACATTTATATACAAGTATATAAATGTTATATAAATATGCTTATATATTTATATGAATACATTTTAAATAAATCTATTCTTTCAATGGTCCTCACAAAAACCCAGAGTTAGGTGCCATTTTATAGATGAAGAAAACTGAGGCTGAGAGCAGTTAAGGGATTTGCCCAGGGTCACAGAGTTAGCAAGAGTCAGAAGTAGGATTTGACCTCATGTCTTCCTGACTCCAAGTCCAGCACTGTTGGTCCTGAATACATAGGAGACCTAAAATAAATGCTTATTTTAAATGAAGTAGTGAAGCCAGGTCCTCTGCCTTTACCCATTATGCCAGAGGCCTCTTAGACTGTGTTCCTTTATGAGGGGAGCCCTCCTTGCCAAATAGATTAGGTGAATGTCACGGTTTTCATAGCATAGTCCCAAAAGGTCCGAGTTCTTCCAGACTCAAAACCCACAGAATTCTAAAGAAGAAAAAGGCTTTAGAGGTTATACAGTCCAAGTCTCTAGTATGGGCTGTTCCTCTAATGTGTCTGTAATTAACCTGTGGTACTTCTAGTGACAAAGTATTGGATAAAAGGGGGGGGGGCGGGGAGGAATGATCAAAGTGCTCAGCATGAAGCCCAAGCAAAACCGTGAAGGAAGCAAAACTTTAGCAACTCCTCTTCTTCACAGAGACACTTTCCAACCTGTCTTTTATCCATCAGTACTCATCTATCCTGTACCACCTACCCAAGGCCTACCCCGATGAGTCCATTAATTTGGTCAAATGAGTAATACTGTACATGACTCATCTACAGGGTTTACATTCTCTTGGGGGGACACAAAAAGCATGTGATGATAACTATTATCATCATCATTATTATGATTTAAAATAGCATTCATATGGCCCTTTAAGGTTTGAACTCAAGGAAGAGTTCACTTTACGTGAACTTTATACATGAGCACTTTATGAATATTATCTTATTTTACCCTTACGACTATCCTGGGAGGCTTGTGCTATTATTTATACCCATTTTAGAGATGAGGAAACTTAAGATAAGGAAATTGAAGTCCAAGCTGCATAGCTAATTAGTGTCTGAGAGTGGATTTGAACTTAGGTTTTCTGTACTCCAGGTCCAGGGCCCTATCCACTCTACCCTCTTAATTACTTACACAAGTAGGTACATAAAAAGTAATTTCAAGAGACCCTAGCACAGCTGACTGAGTAAGTGCTTAATAAATGCTTGAGTGGCTAGGTGATGCAGTGGACAGAGCACGAGGCTTGGAATCAGGAAGACTCATCTTCATGAGTTCAAATCAGGCCTCAGACACCTACTAGCTGTGTGACCCTGGGTAAGTCACTTAACCCTATTGCCTCAGTTTCTCATCTGTAAAATGAGATGGAGAAAGAAATGGCAAACTACTCCAATGTCTTTGTCAAGAAAACCCCAAATGGGGTCATGAAGACTCGGGCACAACTGAAACGACTGAGCAAGTATTGGAAAGCAGATAGATAATTTCCAGACGCATAATCATAGCTAGTTAGAATTTATTTGGTGCTTTGAAATTTGACAAAAGTAGGTGACTCAGTGGCTAGAGTGCTGGGTCTGAAGTCAGGAAGATTCCTCTTCCTGAGTTCAAATCTGGCCTCACACACTTACTAGCAGTGTGACCCTGGGCAAGTCACTTAACCCTGTTTGCCTCAGTTTGCCTCATCTCTCAAATGAGCTGGAGAAGGAAATGGCAAACCCCTCTAGTATCTATGCCAAGAAATCTCCAAAAGGGGTCACTCACGGAGAGTCAGACATGACTCAACAACAACAATAAATGCTTATTGAATTAATTAAATTGAATTGGATATTCTTTAATGTTGCACTTAATTCTAGCATTCTGTGATTGATTACCATAGAAATGTCACGCAGTTTGATTTGGGCCTCAGTTTAGGGTGCCAATAATAATATGAAGGGCTTACTCTCTCCCAGACTTAAATGTGTTGCTCTGCTTGGGGTGAGTTCCCCACTACCAGAAGTCTTCAAGCAAAAACTAGATGATCCTCTGTCAGAGATGTGGAAGCATAGGTTTGAGCATGAAATAAGAATTGGGTCAGATGATCCCTGCTCTCTCCTTCAGCTCTGAAACGACATTTCTCTTTTTCTTGTCATCTCTAAGGTCCCTGTTGAATCCAAAGTTCTGTTATTAGGTAGTGATCCTTCCACTGTTTTAGTTTGTGCCAAGCTTCTCGCTCTCCAAGGATAGCCCTACTTCCAGTTCAAAAATGCTGTGATTATGTGAGGAAGTCCCATATGGTGACTCCCAGTAGGGTCCACGAAGCTATTATTTCTTCGCTGTCACAGTCCTCCTCAGGCAGACCCACAAGCGTCCTTGTTTTCAGACTGGAGCCTTTTATTCCTCGCTCTTTCTCCACACATGCCAGTCTATCCAAACACGAGCGAGCTCTGGGGATGACCTTGGAGGAGGTGCAATGAAGGAGACCCAAGAGAGGGTTCAGCTTCTGACCCCGTGGCTAAGAATAATCACAGTGAATGACAATTCTCAAACTGCATGTGACTTCCCCAGCTCTCTGCATGCTGATGAGCCCGATCAGAGTCACTGGCTGCCAGCTAATCATTTGCATGTACAGGGAAAGCAAAGAACTCAGCAATTCAAATCAATTCAGTGAGCATCCTTGACGGTCGAAGCACGAACAAGGCAGCATGCTAGGTACTTGAGATTTTTGTTGTTTAATTGTTTCAGTAATGTCTGACTCTTCATGACCCCATTTTTGGAGTTTTCTTGGCAAAGATACAGGGATAGTTTGCCATTTCCTTTTCCAGCTCATTTTACAAAAGGAGAAAGTGAGGCAAACAGGGTAAAGTGACTCGGCCAGGGTCACACAGCTACTAAGTGTCTAAGACTGCATTTGAACTCAGGTCTTCCTGACTTCAGGCCTGGCACTCTCTTCAGTGTACCACCTAGCTGTCCTGAAGTATTTGTTATCTGGTTGTATCAGACTCTTTGTGACTCCATTTGGGATGGAATGGTTTTCTATTTCCTTCTCCAAGGCACTTGAGATATAGAAACACAAAAATTAAAGGGGCTCTACCTTCTCAAGAGGTGTACATTCTACTGGGGGATACAAAAAATATGTAATAATAGTTATTATTTTAAATATCATTTATGTGTCAAAGCACTTTACAAATATTGTCTCATTTTACCCTCACAACAATCCCTGGAGGTAAGTGTGCTGGTATTACCTCCATTTTACAGGTGAGGAAAGTGAGGTTAAGTGGCTTATCCATGTCACACAAGCTAAGAGTGTCTGAGACTAGATTTGAACTCAGTTTTTTCTGACTCCACGTCCAGCACCCTCTGTGCTACACCACCTAGCTACCCACACAAGTAAGTGTATACGAAGAAATTTCAAGAGGGAAAAAGCGTTAAAGGACTAGGGAATTACAGAGATGTTGGAACTGAGCATGGAAGAAAGCCAGGGGTTCTTTGAGGTGGGGGGAATGAGAGAATGCATTCTAGACTTAGTGCAAGGACACACATAGAGGGAACAGTCCCTCCCCAATGAGAGCTGGTGATATATAGTATTCAGTAGGCCAGAGCAGTAGGTGGCACAGCAAACGCTGGGCAAGTCATTTAACCTGTTTGCCTCAGTTTCCTCATCTGTAAAATGAACTGGAGAAGGCAATAGCAAACCACTCCAGTATCTTTGCCAAGAAAAGTCCAAATGGGGTCACATATAGTCAGACATGACCTAACAACAGCGACAGATTTGGTAGACCCTTGGTTGCCGTGCATTGACATTTAAAGATTAGGTTAGACTTCTTCCAGATTACCAAAAGGAAGTCAGGGATATCTGGGGTCTGTGAAATGGTTAACACAATAAGAGCTGGTAGTTAAATAGCATCTTATATACATCATCTCATTTGTCCCTCCCAACACTGCAGGAAGGCACCAAATGCGATCCTTCACTCACAGATGATTAAACTGAGGTTCGGAGCGGCAAAGACTTACCGCAAGATCATGGAACTAAGCAGGGGCGATGGCAGGACTTGAACCTAGTTATTTCAAATCAAAATCCAGGGCTTTTCCCACTGTGCTTCCCCCACTCTGTGATTCTCTTTCTAAGGGACAGCTAAGTGACGCAGTGGGTAGAATGTCTGGGCTTAGAGTCAGGAAGACCCGAGTTCTAATTTGGCCTCAGTTACTAACTGTGTGATCCTGAACAAGTCACTCAAATGCTCTCTGCCTCAGTTTCCTCCTCTGTATAATGGGACTAATCATAGCACCCACCTTCCAGGGTCGTGAGGACCGAATGAAGTAGTGATTGCTACGTGCTCAGCACAGTGCCTGGCGCATAGTAGGCACTATATATGTTTGCTATTACTGTTATTATTGTCCTTAGACATTATAGCATCACAGAACACGGATCTTTAGACCCAGGAGCCGCCTTAGAAACCAGGTAGCCTGATCCCTTCATTTGACAGAGGATCCAGACGTAGGAAAGTTGTGCCGGTGGTCACACAGGTGGTAAATAATGGAGACAAGATTTGAATCATTCATTGCCTCTGCCTCCGGCCAGTGCTCTCACTATGCCGGGTTATCTCTCTGAGCCGGTAGTGAACTAGAGGTCATTTACACCAGAAATCTCCAATGAGCAACAGTAGGCCACCTGAAGCACCTCCTCTCCTCCCTGCAAGATATGGAATGTAGCCCTTTGTTCATTGGTCAGATAAAAGCACGATCAGGTTTGGACGTCTTTGTGAAGGGAGAAACGAAGATTTGGATAGGAGTTTGTATTTCCAGGTCTTTGATCCAGTCCTGGGCAGCTAGGCGGTGCAGTGGATACAGTACCAGACTTGGAATCAGGGAGACTCATCTTCCTGAGTTCAAATCCTAGCTTCGGACACTTACCAGCTGTGTGACCCTCGGCAAGTAACTTCGCCCTGTTTGCCTTGGTTTCCCCATTTGTAACACGAGCTGGAGAAGGAAATGGCAAACTGCCCCAGTATCTTTGCCAAGAAAACCCTAAATAGGGCCATGAACAGTTGGACATGACTGAAAAACAGTCCAATAAAAAGTGACATTTTGACAGCACATTACCCACATTATCTCTGATCCTGAGATAAGTCCTGAGGATGCTATGGTAGAGGCTACAACTATCATTGCCCTCATTTTGCAAATAAAGAAACTGAGGTAAAAAGAGCCATAACCGTGGTCATATAGCTAGTAAAGGGGAGAAGCAGGATTTGAACACAGGTCTTCCCTGGTTCCAAGTATAGCATTTCTTCTGTTATATTACACTTTCTTTCATCTAATGCAGGACTTCCTTTAACAATATCCTAAGCAGAGAGTCTCTTATTTCTCCTTGAACACTTACAATGATGAAGAACTCACTATTTATCTGGCACCTGCCAATCACCAGTCATGATAATGATAATAATGATGATGCCTAGCTTTTTGATAGCACTTTAAAGTTTATGAAGCACTTTATAAATATGATCTCATTTGATCCCCAGAACCTTGGGAGGTATGTACCATTATTATCTCTATTTTACATATGAGGAAGTTGAGGCTGAGAGGTGAAATGACTTGCCTAGGGTCACACAGTAGCAAATGTCTGAGGCCAGATTTGAACTCAATAAAAGCATCCTTATTCTGAAAAAAAATCAAGCCTTTCTCAAAACAAACTCAAGGGAACTCGTATTATGGCAAGTCATATTTGGTAACACCTTTTCCACGTCAGCCTATTCCGTTGTTAGATGGGTCTGATTATTAGAATGAGTTTCTGGTTACCACATTGGAATCTACTTCCCTATAATTTCCACACATTGTTCCCATTTCTGTCAAGAAGAGTAAGTCCTGTACCCCTCACCCTATCCCTAAGCATCTCCAAGGTAGACATATTCAATAGTAATACGGTGTATACCTGGAAGGGAGCTCTGAGGTCATTCAATGCTTTGACTTAACAGAGGAGGAAACTGAGTCCCAGAAAGGCGAAAGAGTCCCTTCATTTGTTCTGTCTCTGTCGTGGTCTCCGTTACCTGCAACATTACAGGAGCCTTCCTCTGGATTGCCTCCAGCTGGTCATTGTTCCTCTTAAGACAAGGTTGTGAGTCAGCCCAATAGTTCACTTTGGGAGAGCATTAGATTCATAAAATGTTCGTTAGAGACACTCAGAGATATCGTCTAGTCCCACATTATTTTCCAGATTTCCTGAACCCCAAATTGTGCAAGTTAATTGCCTGTGGTCACATAGCTCCTCAGTACCTGTGTCTGTTGATATGGGAGAAAGTTGGTCCCATGGTGCTCTTGACCTAAAGATATGACAGCTGAGGCCCCGGCTCACCATTTTGCATTAAATTTAAGTTTCCTTTCTCTCTAAAAGAAGCAACAAGACATAATAGATAAAGCAGTGGCCTTGGAGATAGGAAGATCTGGTTCAAGTCCTACTTCTGACACACAATGGCTGTGATCCTTGGCAAGTCACAACCTATCAGTGCCTAAGGCACGTGTCTAAAGCAATAATTTGCAGAGAGCCGGTCTGTATTGGTAGACAGGGTTTTGGCTCTAGGAAGGCCCAATAGCAACATCTAGATAGGGCAGTAGAGTGCTAGACTTGGAGTCTTAGTGAAATGAATTTTAATACAGCATCAGACCCTACCTGTGCATCCCTGGAGAAATCACTTTACCTCTCTCAGCCTCTGTTCTCTCATCTGTCAAATGGGCTTCAATAAAATACCATGTAAAGTGCTTTTCAAAACTTAAAGCACTGTCTAAATGCCAGTTAGATCAATGAAATCACAAGAGCAGTTCCTCTCTCTATCCTGCCTTCTAAAATCATACACAGCAAAATTAAAACAGAAGCAAAAATTTAACCTAGAAAAAAATATGCCAGGTGAATTCTGAAAACATATCTCTAAGATCACAGCCAGCCCTTAAAATGTTACATTATTGGCATAATTAAATTTTCTCAGCAGTTGGAAAATTCATTTCTTCTAATTCCTTATAATCCTCTTCAATGTATAAATAAAATAGGTCTGAAATTTATATATCCGCAAACAGAGATACAGAGATAGAAGTCACTTAATAATGTTGCCTTCACATACTTACCTAATACTTTTTTACACTCTGAACCACTTTCCCATCCAACATCTGTTAGGCCTCACAACACGTCAGAGGTAGATAGGGAAGGCCTTGTGATCTACATTTTACGGATGAAGTTACTGACTCTCAGAGAAATTGAGTGACCTGCCCAAATTTGCATACCTAATAAATGACTTAAGAAGGCTTGCACTGTAAGTTCCTGACTGCTCATCTGGGGTATTTTCTTCTACTCCCTCATTGCCTCCCAGCAATAGATGGATGTTAATACTATTTATATGTGGGTATTTGACATAATAGTGGTTTTCCATTGAATTCAACAAAAATGGAGGGAAGGAAAGAGGGAGAGAAGAAACATTTATTGAGCACCTACAATTTGCCAGCACTGTGCCAAGCACTTTACAAATATTATTTCACCCATTAATCCCCCATTTGGTACAAGACTCTAAGAAAAATTCTGGGTGAACAGACATAAATAAAACATAATCCCTGCCCCTCAAGGAGTTTAACATTTGGGAGACAAGACATACACACAAATGAAAATACTATGAACCAGTACCGATCATCATTAGAGACATACCACCAGCATCATGCCACCTCATAAGGCGTGTTGAGAGACTATGAAAGGATTCAGAAAGAAAGACAATGACGTTGCTGACCTTGTAACATAGTCATCATCTCCCACACTCCTGGTGTAGGCTGTGTGTAAGATGGGGTTCTTAACCTTTTTTGTGTCATGGGTTTATTTGGCAGTTTGGTGAAGTCTTCTCAGAATAATGGTTGGTTTATGTTTCTATTTTTTGTTTGTTTGTTTAGGGTGGGGGTTGAAAGAAATACTAGGCTCAGTTAGAGGTTTGTGAAAATAAAGTTGAATTTTTCTTCCCATACAAGTTCATGGTCTAAGGCAGGGTTTCTTAAACTTTTTCCACTTGTAACCCCTGGCAGCATTCATTGGCAGTTGCACAGCCTGAGGGCATTCACAGTGCAAAGTGGACATGCTGTGTGTTTAGAAACAAGGCTGCAGTGAAGTCGTTTGATGCAACATGGGCAAGCACTGCCAGAAACACCTTGGATTCATTATGCATTTGATTTTTAATTAATTTTTGGTTGTTATGCATTCAGAAGCCTTTTACTGTTGCCAAATTTTTCGTGACCCCACATAGGGGCGTGGCCCACAGTTTAAGAAGCATTGGTTCATTGCTTCAGGGACCTTACAATTCAAATACACAAGGTGTTCCCAAGGGCTCACATGTGCACACACATGAGCAAGCGCACGTGCACACGCACACACACACACACACAGAAAGCCACCCATAAAAAATCCAGAGCCTCCAGAGCTACATGGCTTTACTGTAATCCTCACTCACTGGAGGGATCTCTTGATCTCCCTCTTGTCACCACATTCATCTCTACAGCCAAGGCATCAGAAACAGTGAAGGATCAGATCATCGCTCTAGAGGTGAAAGGGACCGCAGAGGCCATCTGGTCCATCCTCCTCATTTCAGAGTCAACCCTGACCTAAAAGCCTAGACTCTCCTTAATTCTCAAAGCTGCCTACTGGCCTCCTCAGAGTTTTATCCCAGTTTTACAAGAACAATACCAAAACCCAGAAGTTATGTAGCCTCATTGGGGCCACTGGCAGAAGTGGCTGCCTTCCTTTTCATATGGATTAATCATACTTTATTTACAGTAACAAATAAAATCCTGGAGGTTCAGAGATGGGAGAAATCATTTCTAAATTCTTTGCCTTTCTACTTCCTTTGCAGGTATCAGCCATGGATCTGTGGTAGCAGGAGTTATTGGCGCCAAGAAGCCACAGTATGATATCTGGGGCAAAACCGTCAACCTGGCAAGTCGTATGGATAGCACAGGCGTCAGTGGCCGGATCCAAGTGCCGGAGGAGACATATCTCATCCTGAAGGACCAAGGCTTTGCTTTTGACTACAGAGGAGAGATTTATGTCAAAGGCATCAGTGAACAGGAAGGAAAAATCAAAACATATTTTCTTCTGGGAAGAGTACAACCCAATCCATTAATCTTACCACCAAGAAAACTGCCTGGACAGTACTCCTTGGCAGCTGTTGTCCTGGGACTGGTTCAATCACTAAACAGGCAAAGACAGAAGCAAATACTCAATGAGAACAACAACCCCGGCATTATAAAGGCTCATTATAACCGACGGACTTTGTTGACTGCCAGTGGACCTGAACCAGCAGCCCAAGCAGAAGGCGTTGATAAATCTGACTTGCCATAATAAGCATTTTCTTTGTGTTCCTTTTTTTTGTATTTCTTTTATATATGAAAAAAATAAATATACTAATAAAAAGGTTTAATTTTTTTTAGAATAAGAACGCTTTTACTGATCTTTGGTGGGTACCAGATGGAAAAGGCCAGTCATAGAGTCATGGAGTGAAAGGGACCACTGAGATCATCTAGCCTAACATCCTCATTTTAAAGATGAGGAAACCGAGGGCCAGAGTGAAGTAGCTTGCCCAGACAAGTTAGTGGAAGAGCCATGATCAGAATAGTCAAGCCCCAAAGTTTGCAGTTTAATGTTCTATCCACTGCACCATACTCCCTAACAAAAGTCTTTTTAATCATTTCTTTTTCCAGTCTAATTTTTGTTTGTGACATCTGGAAATATATAATGTAGATTGCAGTTGTAGCAGGAATGGGTGTAGTTTAAGCTCAGATCATATCCCAGTAGACTCTTGAAAATAGTAGCTTTTGCAATAGAAACATGATTGGCAAGCCTTTAGTGAAAACTAGATATGAAAGGAGACATGGGAAGGTCACGGCTGACTGCACTTTCCAGTCTGTAATTATTGATAACGTTTCATGCATAAAACCCAAGGATTATTTGTGTGCAAACTCTTGTTGCAAGTACTTATACTTGGACTGTGGGAGTGAATAGTATTTCCAAATTCAAAGCGATAATAACAATCCCTGAAATATGTGACACTTTTTACTTCCCAGAGCACTCTCATATATATTATCTCCTTTGATAAGGAAAGCATGTGGCCTGAAGAAATCTAAGAGGCAGAAGTTATGAGATAAGACATAGAAAGATGCCAGGAGCCTGTTGCGATTGGTGAAGAATGTAAGGAAATGATTTCTATGTCTATATAAATGTTGGTTCAAGTATAGCTTTAAAGAGGCCATTACTTTGATAAATTCTCAAGAATGGATGAAAAGTGAAACCCTCTTCCAAATGCATTTGATATACTTGATCTTTTAAAAAAGGACAGGTACACTCAAGGATTATAAGCCCATCGTTGCTTTTTTAAAAGATACCATATATATATAGAAAGAGAGAGAGAGAGGCAGAAAATGATGACATCAAAAATAATATGTTACTCATATAACCCTTGACCTTTTTTGGTGCGTGCTCACAAATCGTCTCTCTTGGATCTCATAATAACCCAGTGAAACAGTTAAGAGCGGTATTGCTATCCCTGTTGTACAGATGAGGCTCAGAGAGAAGTGACTTGCATAAATTCACATGTCTAGTATTGAAACTCATAAGCAAATCTGGTTCAGTTTCAACCCAACAAATCAGAGGTTTCTCCATGATAACAAGGGTATGTTTTTTTCAGGCACACAAAACTCAACCATGCATTGATTACTCAGGGGAAATTTTACCTCAAAAACAAGTATGACAATCCACAAAATAATTTCTTCACATGAAGAGTTTTAGTTTTAACACCAAAACACCACCCATTCATATACTAAGAGTACAAAGGAGTTGGTTATGGATTATTCCATCCTGGTATTAAACTATTTAGAAGCCTAACCCAGAGAAAGCCTCAGAAATAAAGGTCCTAGTAGTCCCACAAAAGTTTTCAAGAGCCACGAAGGAAAGAAGTGGGAAAATACTTCAGCCTTAAACACCTAAAAAGGCCTTATTTTATTTTATTTTTGCTTGAAATTTTGTTTTATTTAATCCAATTTAGTAGACAATTTATATTTTCCACCAACTCGGGGTGCAGAACCTTTTGCAGGCTTCACAATTTTTTATTTAGGTGCTGCCTTTGTAGGAAACTTAGCAGCAGATGCAGCTGTCTTCTTTGTTGCTTGCTTAGCTTTTTTTGCTTCCTTGACAGCCGTGATGGTTTGTTCTCATTGGGCCTTTCTAACTTCAGGTTTCTGGTTCCTCTCGGTCATTATATCAGCAAGAGAAACCCCAGTGATAGCCCTCTGGAATTTGACAGCCTGGAGGGTTCTTTTCTTTGGAATCTCTTCCGATTGTCCCTTCCTGTGCTTTCTTCTATACAGGACAGTCCAATTGATCTGCCGGGGGTTCCTCTTTGAAAGGAATGCAGACTCGCATTTTGCATTCAAAAATTGGAAAACCATCCCGTCCATGCCGGCGTATCACCTCCCATGACCCGGGTAGATCTTGTACCCACTGAAGCTGTACAGCTCAACCTTCATGGCTGCAAGTGGGACGAAGATGGCGAAGAGGAGGAGCAAAAGGCCTTATTTAAAAAAAAATTCATAAGATGGTTCTACCATCTTATTTCAGCTTCCAAAAAATTTTGTCCAATTAAGGGAAGAATATAAATCTCTAATCCCAAAAAGTTCAACCAGGTTAATGCAATGCCAAGAGTTCTGGATTTTGAGTTAGAGGATCTAAGTTCAAATCTTGGATTTGCTATATACTATCCATGTGATGTTGGCCAAGTCAACCTCTGGATATCAGCCTCTTCATCTGTAAAATGAGAGGGTTAGACTAAATGACCTCTAATATTCTAACCTATGACCTTACGTCCTATGCCCAGACAAAGGAAGACTTTATTTCTCATTAAAATTTCTTCGCTTCTAATAAATTATGGGCTGGCAAAAGATTGCTCATGTGTTATAGATCAAAGATTTCTTAGCGATCATCTAAGTCCCACCCACTCATTTTACAGATTGGGTAACTGAGGCCCAGAGATATGAAGTGATTTGTCCAAAGATGCACAGAATTCAAGCCCAACTCCTCTAACTTCAGATTTAGTATTCCTTTAATAAAAGGTCACATGCCTCTACCCCTTTCATCCCAATATTTCAAGTTTACCAAAGGTTTCATCCCTTTTCAACCCACAAATAAAAGCTTTTCACTATGTGGTGACATGGTATCACCAGAGGGAAATGAGAAGAAAAATGACTCTATCCTTCTTATAACATTTTGCCTTCCTTTTCTCATGCTTCATGAGACATGATTTCAAGAGTCCCTTTGCCAAACAGGTGACAGACATTTTCTAGTCTGTCAGAGTTCTTTCTAAAAAATTGGCGCTCATAACTAGACACAATATTCTAGATAAAAACTAACTGGAGAAGCATATAATATGATTAACACCTCCTACAGTTGGACACCAGTGCTGCCCCAGATTGCATGTGTTGGTTACAATGTCATCATAGAGGGAGACTTGCTTCCAATCCCTCATTGCCTCCCCCTCAATAGATAAGATGTTAATACTATTTATATCTCAAATGAGATAATATTTGTAAAGTGCTTAGCACAGTGCCTAGCACCTAATAGGTGCTTAATAATTGCTTATTTCCTCCTCAACCCCAAAGGTGGGTGTTGGAAATGAGCTAGAAATTCTCACTATAACACCTCTGACAAGGGATTATCCAGCATTTGATTGGACACCTTCAGTGATGAGAAACTCAGAATTCTCCACCTAACAATGCACTCCATTCCGTTATTCAACTGTTTCCATTATTTAAAAAAAAAGGTTTTTAAATTTATATTAAGCTCTATTATTTTTACCCACAAATCCTTGTTCTGGCCTCTGGGGCTAAAGATGAAACCTAATCTAACCCCCTTTCCACAGCACAAACTTTCGCATTCTTGAAGATCCCTATTACACACCCCTTGTCTTTTCTTCAGTCCAAACAGCTCCACTTTCCATAACTGATCTCCATACAGGATTATATTGAGTCTTCCCAAACTCCCTGTTCCCTGGGAACATTCCAGCTTGTTAACGTCTCTAAAAATGTGGTTCCCAGAACTGAACAGAACACCCCAGATATTTGTCTTTGGTCATTTTGCTATCATACCTCTTTTTACTCTTATTGTCACCTACCCAGTCTCTGTACTAATTCCACCAGCCCCTTCCAGAGGATGTCATTAACCAGCCAGGTATTCCCGATACAAATGGCTTCTCCAATCTGCTAATCTAAGAAAGTCTTCCTAAAGCCACAGGCATGTTTCCTATTCCCACAGCAATCATTATTTTCCTTCTGGTCTGCTGATTTCATTTATTTAAGGCACATTAAATGCAAGACTACTGGGGAATTAAGCATCATTTCCATTCCTGAGAGAGTACCAAGATGGGAGTCAGCTGAAAGAAATGCAGTTGGCGGAAACTCTAACCCCGCCTCTTTCCTTCATTGGCCTTGCGGAAAAGATGTCTGCAATAATAGCTAATGCCATTGGTGGCATTTACATAGTACTTTAAGGCTTGTGAAGCACTTCACAAATATCTCATAACAACCCTGGAAGGTAGGTGCTAGTGTTATCCCCATTCTTTACATATGGGAAAACTGGACAGACAGGGTAAGGGACTTGTCCAGGGTCACACAGCTAGCAAGTGTCGGATTGGATTTGGACTTGGGTATTCCTGTAGTGCCCTATCCATCACACCACCTAACTTCCCTAAATACAGGGTATTCCTAAAGTCTGGACACATAGGCAAAAATGCATATTTTCGAGAAATGAAATGAATGAAATTTTCAACATTTTATTTCATTGGAATATTAACAAATAACATCTTCAATATAATTTCCATCATTTGTGATGCAAAGATTGATGCACTTTGCAAGATTCACACGAACTCAATGCAATAACTCCACATTGCCATCAATTTTAGCACATTTGCTCTTTATGCATTCAGTCAAGTGTGTTGCATCTGTGATTTTCATTGAGTACACCTTCTCCCTTAACATACCCCAGAAAAAGAAGTCAAGGAGGCTAAGGTCTGTTAATATTCCAAATATTTCAAAATATGCATGTGTGTCCAGACTTTAGGGACACCCTATACAATAGTCAGAATATCTAACTCTCCACTCACTTGGCTCCCAGGCCAAATGAGACCCAACTGACACTAGAGTTTTCCACCTGAAAATTTTATCAAATATGTTTCATCTCATTAGTTTATGTGTGTGAACTAGGGGGTCAGGAGGGCCTAACCACTTGACCACCACTAATTTTTTAAATGCATTGAAAGATGTCTTCAAGTATCTGAAAGCCTGTCTCAGGCAATAAGAACTAGACCTCCTGACTGCTCCCAGGAGTTGAACTTAAAGTGATTGCAGAGAAATAAATTTTGACTCAATATAGAGAAGAAGAAGAAAAAGGCAAGTGTGGTATAATGGATAGGGAACTGACCTTGGAATCAGGAAGACCTAGGTTCAAGGCTCATCTCTGACACACGCTGGCTGTGTGATCCGCAGCAAGCCACTTAGCCTCTCTTAACCCCTTAACCGGGCAACTTTCTAAGTCTTAGGCTATAGGTTGTAAATCAGGTGGAAATGTACATTAGGTAGAGAGAGTTATACATGAAAACTAAGTATTATATAGTATGTATAAGATGTCTCAAAAGCATCTGGAGTAAGTCTTGACTCCATCACTTACAATCTATGCTTGGCTCAGAGATGCATGTTATAAATGTGTATATACATAGATGCATATGTACATATATATTCATATATGTAGAAAAACTTTTCATTGATGAGCACTATCCAAAATCATAATTGCTCTGTTCTCTGTCACTAAAAGTCATCATAGAGAGCTTGGATGGCCCTTCTTGTTGGGGGAATTATAGAAGAGATTTCAGTACAAGTACAGGTTGCACTAGATAATCTTAAAGTTCCTTCCTACAAGTGAGATTCTGGGATTAGGGGAACTTGAAGTCTAGAGACGAAGTACTTTATCTAGGCCCAGGGTAGGGAACCTGCAGCCTCAAGGCCACATGTGGCCCTCTAGGTACTCAAGTGAGGCCTTTTGACTGAATCCAAACTTCACAGAACAAAATCCCTTAATGAAAGGGTTTGTTCTGTAAACACTGGACTTAGTCAAAAGGCCACACCCAGGACCTAGAAGACTATATGTGACCTCAAGGCCACAGATTCCCCACCCTGGCCTAGGGTTACTCAAACATAGATAGTAAGTAATGGAACCAAGATGTCTTTCCACTGTAAAATACTCTTCTTTTTTTACAAATAAAAATGTGAAAAAAACATTTGATTCTCACAATTTATACATAAACTGCATTTTTCCCAGCAACTTCTTGGGAAGCCATTCCCTGCCAAATTCAAAAAGATCAAAATGATTAAGAAGGGAAATTTATTGCAAGTCAATTCAGTTCCATAAAAATCTATTAATCATCCTCTATATGCAAGATACTACTAGGCCAGGGAGATACAAGGGCAAAAACGAGCAGTTTTGACCCCAAGGGACCTACATTGTATCAGGTGGAGGTGGGGAGAATACACATACACAGATCAGTAAATACCAAGTATGTATAAAACAATTTCAGGAGCAGCAGCACATGAATTAATGGGTAAGATCAAGAAAGGTGTTCAGTATGGAGGAGCATCCAAACTGAGCCTCGAGGGAAGCTGATGATTCTGAGAGGTAGAGGTGAAAAGAAAGGGCAGCCCAGGCATGAGGGAAAGCCTGTTCAAAGCCATGGAGGTGGGAGAGAGAATATCATATACAGGGAGCAGCAAATAGATCAGTTTGGCTAGAACAAAGAATGAATGAATGGGAAAATAATATGCAATCTCTGAGAAGGTAAGTGTCCTAGAACCAGAGCATATGACTGAGTGGATGGTTAATAAACACCTAGAAACAGTCATAACAACTTCTGCAGGAATGGATCATAACAGATGAACCTTATTTCATTTCTTAAAAAGGTTACTAGATGGGTAGAAATCAGGGTAATGCTATAAATATCATTTACCTACATCAAAACATTTGATAAAATTCTCATGGATATTTTTCAGACAAAATGGAGAGATGCAGGTGAACTAGTTGAATGACTGGACCAATGAGCAATCACTGATATGTTGGTGTTAAATTAAAGAATGACCTCTAGTGATACGTTCCATAGATCTCTGGTTGACTCTGTGCTGGTCAACATTTTTATCAATATCTTGGATGAAGGTATAGAAGACACGCTTATCAATTTTACAGATGACATGAAAAGGGTAGGGTTAGCTTAAGTACCAAATAACAGTCAGAATTTGAAAATACTCAACAGGGTAGAATGATGGGCCACATTAAAAGTGAAATTTCATAAAGTATAAAATTATACACTGGAAATTAAACAATCAACTTAAAAAGTTCAAGATGTGGGGTAGGGGCCAAGCATAGCTAGAGAGATATTTGTCTGAAAAAAAGATCTAGGGGGTTTATCGGACCTCAAGCTAAACATTAGTCAACAATGCAAAATGGCTGCCAAGAAAGCTAATGCTATCCTAAGCAGTAAGGGGAGAGAGATAATGTCCAAAACCCTGGAAGCTGTAAGTCTGCCATACCACAAATTTCTGTGTCATCCCACATTTCTGGCCAGACCACAAATGGAGCATTGGGTTCACTGCAGAAGGCCTCTGACAAGCTAGAGACTATCTAGAGGACAACCAGGATAGCAAAATGCCTGGAGATAAACACCATGTAATAGAGATGAAAGGAACTAGAGATGTTCACATATTGGAAAGATTTTTGAAGAAGAGGGAATGGATGTGTCCTGCTTGACTCTAGAGGGCAGAATGAGGAGAAACAGGTAGAGACTAAAGAAAAGCCAAATTATGTTGCTAATGATTAGAGCAATTTAAAAGTTGAATGGGTTGAAACAGAAGGTAATGAATTTCCATAGACTTGGAATTTTCAAAAAGACATGAGATGTTCATTTGTCGTAGATGGGATTCTCAGTCAAGCCCAGTTTGGATCAGATGGCCTTCAAAGTCCTTTCCAATTCTTAGATTCTAAAATTCAGTAATTCTGTGAAATCATTCATTTATTTGGATCCATCATCACCCTACATGACTAACCAAATGTTGGAATTAGCAAACCCTTGCTCATTGCTTCCATTTCTCTTCTAACGACTGTATGTTGCTTCTAGCTTTCCAGGTGGCAATCGGCCATTTAAGTTGGAAATACATATTTCTTTTGCATATTTGAATACCCTGCTACTGGAAGTGAAAATACCTGAGGGTGATTGGACTGACTAGGATATGAGCGGCTGGACTGGATCCCATTCCCTTGAATCTGATTACATTCTATTACTATGCTATCTTGCTGCATATGTGAATTGTGTCCTGATTTAATAAACTACATCTAAAGGACCTGGCTTACCACTAATTATTCATTTACTAGAATATAAAATGAAGTCTCAGGGAAAATAGTATATGCATCAGTAGTTGTAGCATGTAAGAAGGGAAAAAAGGAAGCATGTATTTCTTACCTAATCTATCAGCTCTTTATCCCTCCATACTTCTCGAGGTGGGGAAGCATAGTGGAAAGAACAAGGCTTAGAATTAAAAGCCTAGACTTGAAAACCCCACTTTGTTTTCTGGTTATTTCATCAAGGGCAAGTCATTTCAACTTTCTTCATTTTGGTTTCCTCATCTATGAAGGAAGAAGAATACATTTATGGGATAGCTAGGTAGTACAGTGAATATACTGCTGGTCCTGGAGTCAGGAAGACTTATCTTCCTGAATTCAAATCTACCCTCAGATACTTACAAGCTATATGACCCTGTGCAAGTCACTTAGCCCTGTTTGCCTCAGTTTCCTCATCTGTAAAATGAGCTGGAGAAGGAAATGGCAAACTACTCCAGTATCTTTGCCAAGAAAATCTCAAAAATGAGTCCAAAATCCCACAAACAGTCAAACATAACTGAAAAATGACTGACCAACAAAATAACATTTGTACTGCCCACTTCACAGGCTTTTAAAAAGAATCAAGTTTTACTTATTTACTTGGTTTGGTTCTGGTGGCAAAATGAGGTACATATTGGTGGAAACTATAGGAAACCAGATTTTTGGTGCCACAAAAGGAATTTCTTCCCAAAAAATTAGAACTCTGAAAAAATGGAGAGGGTTGTCTCATGGGGTGGTGATTTTCCTGTTGCTAGAGGTCTTCAAATGGGTGCCAGGTGAACGTTTTGTAATACATTGCAGAGAACTCATGCTTTGAACAGGAATACTGTTATGCATCAGAGAGATAGAGACTACAACTGTCATTTGCAGAACTAAAAATGTTTACCATACGGAAAACAATGGACAAGTGCATGGTGAGTGGGAGCAAAAGACAATGGGAATCACCAAAAGAAAATAGGAGTCAAAGATACTATCAGGAAAGCATATCCAACCAATTCAATAAATGTTTAATAAATGCCAGGCCTGTGCTAAGTGCTGGAGATGCAACTAACAAAAAGGATAGTCCCAGCCCTCAAAGAGCTTACAGTCTGAAGGGAGAGACAACACACAGAAGGAGGCAGGAAAGCAGTGGAGTATCCCAGAGAGTATCTTGTTCCATGCAGTTGAAACTAGGCAGAGCAGCAGATGCAAAGGGGAGATCAGTTTCTGCCCTTTATAAAGGAAGGCATTGGGAAGAGTTTGGTGCTATATTCTCCAGCCCTCCAATCAGAGGGAAGAGGAAGCTGACAGTGGTAGTGTTGATCTAGGCTTGAATTAGCAATATGGTAGTGAGTTTAGAAGTGATCAGCTTACCCTGGTTGGGGGGTGGAGGTAGGGAATCATCCGCTAGAGTTGAAACCAGGTGGAGCAACAGATGCAAAGAGAAAACAGGAGAAGATAGGCTATTCATGTGGCAAGATGCGTAGACAGCCATAATGTGTCAGAGGAAAACAAGGAAGGCCTCTAGCATATTGGATAGACCCTATATGGCAAACTCTTGGAAGAACACAGACAAAAGTTGCACAGGATGGCCAAGCATAGATGAGTTACCAACTGTATTTGGAGATGGGGCGACTCCCCAGTTGATGAGGTTATAGATCCATTTGAATATTTAAGTATTGCAGCAGCATTGTTTCCCAAAGAACCAAGGAGTTCCCTTCAGGTTTGACCTTTGGGTCAATAATAGCTGAGAAGAATGACTTCATCTGTCAGGGATATCATAGATGAACGGGAACTAAGTAGGTCCAAACTGATAGAAGGACTGAGCTGACTGTGTCCCAAAGGTATTGGAGGAATTGTTTGTACTTGGTTTTTGCTATATCTTTGAAATAAAAATTCCTTTTTGAAAGCTAATTGATATGAAGTGGTGAAATAGAATTGATCTCTGGTGGCTAACTATGGGGGAAACACAACCAAAGAGGGCTTGAGCCAATGACGGCAGAGAAGACACATTCAATGTCCCTCAAGGGAACCCTGAGAGTAGTCTGCTTCGATCTAGGAGGGTGAATTAAAACATACTTGTTATAGCTATAACATACAATATTACATACACACATTGGAGGTTTAAAAAACTAAGACTTAGGTGAAATTATGGAAGGAAGTCATCAGAATCCAAGGGGATGAGGGAAGTCTTCATGAAGAAAGAGACATTTGAGTCCTGCTCTAAAGGATAACAGGAATACAAAAGTTGAAGAGAAGGAGGAAACATTTCATTCATGGAAAAATGGTAGCAAAGTCCAGGAGGTTAAGGGAGCACAAGCCATATTCACAGGGACCAAAGGTAGACCAGTTTGACCATCACACAGCCCATCTGATGGAGAATTTTCTATGGGTGTTTTCTTATGAGTCAAGAAATCCAAATGGCAAATGTGTTTAGAGACAGCTAGATGGCACAGTGGATGAAGCGTTGAGTCTGGAGTCAGGAAGACTTGAGTTCGAATCCAACTTCAGACAGTAGCTGTGTCACCCTGGGCAAGTTACAACCTCTGTATGCCTCAGTTTCCTCAACTGTAAAATGTGGATAATAATAGCACCTATTTCATAAGACTGTTGTAAGGTTCAAATGAGATAATATTTATAAGGCTCTTAGCGTATTGCCTGGCATATAGTAGGTACTTAATAAATGTTTCCTTCCTTCCTTTCTTCCTTCCTTGTTGGTGAGCCCTAGAAGAAAATGTATTGGATCTCTGATTCCCTGGTCAGAGGAAAACAAGCCATCTCATTTCAGGCTGCTATAGCTTCAAGTGTGTTGTAAGCTGAGTCTAGTAAAAAATTCTGGCCTCAGACAGAATCAAGGTCCTTAAGGCTACTGAGTAACAACTACAAATAAGATTAGGCTATGGTCAGGGCTTGCTCTCTGTTAATGGCCTAGAGGCTGACTTTGCAAGATATAAGAGGTATGATAATACCTCATGCCTCTACAGCCCTTTAAGGCTTACAAAGTGCCTTTCTCAGGATGGTTCTGTGAGGCAGGTCATACAAGTATTTTTAACCTCCCTTTATAAAATAATAGACATTTGCATAATGTTTTGCATACATTATCTCATTTGATATAGTAGTCTTGTAGGGTAGGTTAGACGGGTGGTATTTGTTATATGTATTTTAGAAAAAATGGGTCATATCCATTTTAGAGATAAATGAAATAATATTTATAAAGTGTTTTGCAAAACTTAAAGCACCATCTCAGTAGCTATTACTATTTTTAGCTATACTGTTGTCATTTTTCAGTCTCTCCATGACCCTATTTGGGGTTTTCTTGGCAAAGATACCAAAGTAATTTGCTATTTCCATCTCCAAATCATTTAAAATGAGGAAACTAAGGCAAACAGGGTTAAGTGACTTCTCCAGGGTCACACAGCCAACAAGCATCTGAGGTCAGATTTGAACTTCTCTTCCTGACTTCTGGCCCGAGACTCTATCCACTGCACCACCTCATTGCCCATTTTATTAGAGATGAGGAAATTGTGACTCAGAGACATAAATGACTTGGCCATAGTCACGCAGCTAGTAAGTGTTGGAGGTGGGATTTGAGCCCAAGCCTCTCCTAACTTCAAGTCCAGCACTCTTTCTGCTCCACCACACTAAGGCTCAGAAAGTAAAAATGACTTTTTCATGGTCACACAGTGAGCAAACATTAGTCAGAACTGGCCTTTGAATCCTATGGCACTGTGGTAAGAGCTAGAATGCTGGATGTGGAGTCATGTGACTTAGGTTCAAATGCCACCTCTGCTATTTACTTGGCCATCAATCAACAGGCAAATATTTACTAGGCATTTACAAAGCACTGGGGACACCGAGACAAGAGTGAAACAATCCCTGCCCTCAAAGAGCTTATGTTTTAATGACAAGTCAATCCTCCTTTCTGAGGCTGTTTTCTCATCTGTAAAATGAGGGGATTAGAGCAGATGGTCTCTAAGCAGCTTCCCTTCCAGCTGTAAATCCAAAAATCCTGTGACTTTAAATCCAGCCTTCTTTTTGCTCTATCATACTGCCCTCTACGTACAGGAAAAAAGTGCTGGGCCAGAAGTCAGAAAAGTTGCCTTTGATTCCTGGCACCATAGCATATCCCCTCCCTGGATCACTGCCTTGTCATGGAGGAGGGGCTTATGCATTCAATGAAACTGTGAGTTATGCCATGCAGGGTTACCCAAGACAGACAAGTCATAGTGGAGAGTTCTGGAGAAGGTAATGACAAACCACTCCAGTATCTTTGCAAAAAACATCAAGCAAACAAATACGAACAGTAGCTTGGACAGATTTCAGGAGACAGTAGAAGACAGAAGGGCCTGGAATGTCGTGGTCCACGGGTCACAAATAAATAGACACGACTGAACAACTGAATGACAGCACCATGACATGTTACCTAGGTGACTTAGTCAAAGGGTATAAGAAAAGGAATATAGATTTAAAGATGGAAAGAGCCTTCGAATTTACAATTGAGGAAACCGAGGCCCAGAGAAGATGGAACTTGGCCAAAGTCACTGAGGTAGTAAGCCCCAGATCCACGATAAGAGCCATAATCCTCTAACTCAAATTCAGCAATCTTTTCATTGTGCCACGGAAGCTACATGTACTCATTTTCCTGAATTCAAATATAGCACCAGACACAAGCTGTATGACCTTGGGTAAGTCACTTCACCCTGTTTACCTCAGTTTCCTCATCCATAAAATGAGCTAGAGAAGGAAATGGCAAACCACTCCAGTATCTTTGAAAAGAAAACCCCAAATGGCACCACAAATAGTCAGATATGACTGGAAAACAACTGAACAACAAATATCTCTCAATTGCATGTAAAATTTTTTTTAACTTTTTAAAAAATTTTGAGTTCCAAATTCCCTCCCTCTCTCCCTCCCTGAGAAGGTAAACCATTTGACATAGATAACACATGTGAAGTCATGCAAAATATGCAACAAGAAATGCTCTTGACAACAATTCTTCAAGGTAGATGCTATCATCCCCATCTACATACAGGAGTTGAACAAAGAAATTCTACAATCAACCTGAAGAGTTTGCTGGGATGTTGGCAGTCTTAGTTTCACTTTTGAGGGGCATCTCCCAATAGAAGGTGACCATGCCCAAAAGGAACTTGCCAAGAGAGCAAAAGATCTCTTTGTATTAAGTATTAGGGTGAGGGCTGCTTTTAGGATGAATGAGTTTGGAGATGGCCTTTGGTGCCCCCTCGAGGGCAGGTTTTATGGCCCCTAAGATGAACTGATTGATTCTGACCCTTGAACTCTTAGGAATGGAGACACCCCTCTATGCCAGTCTTTAAAAGGGAGGTGACACCATTTTTTATTGCCTTTCCCCCTTCTACCTCCCTTCTGGAGAAATTCGGACATGGCCTCAGAGAAATAACAACCTCTCCCCAACCCAGTCCACACCCCTACAAACATCCTAGAGATCTTAATGCCTCTCTTAGGGAAAAGGCAAATGTGTTTAGCTATACAGCCCAAGAAGAGAGTCACTGGCCTCTTTTGCCTTTCTTTTTTCTCTTTTCTGAGAAGGAGTCACTGAGCAAAGACTTAAGAGCTGTTGCCTCAAGGCAGCCAAGAGACACAGTGGATAGAGCATTAGGCTCAGCCTCAGGCACATTCTAACTGTGTGAACTTGGGCAAGTCACTTAACTTTTGTCTGCCTCAGTTTCCTCAGCTGTACCCGTCAAGAAAACCCCAAATGAGGTCACAAAGAGTCAGACACAATCGTAAAACAACTGAACAAATATTTCTCAATTACATGTAAAAAATTTTTAACATTTTAAAAAATTTTGAGTTCCAAATTCTCTCCCTACTTCCCTCCTCCCCCTTACTCCTTGAGAAGGTAAGTAATTTAATCTAGATCATATTTGTGAAGTCATGCAAAACATATAACAAGAAACACTTTTGACAACAATTCTTTGAGGTAGATGCTATTATCTGCCTCCTAGGGTTCCTATGAGGGTCAAACAAGGTGGGATTGGAACCCAGGTTTCTTGAATCAAATTCTAGTATTGTCAAGTATGCCATACTGTCTCTGGACACATGAAAGGAAATGGTCAAGATAACAGACAGAAAATACATTGAATGCTTACAAATTCAATCCAATGTCATCATGTCAATTTTACCAGTATATTAGATTATGCCTACATGTATATCTACATCTGAATGGATTGGGAAGTGGGGGGAGGGGGAAGGAGGGGCACAAAGAGACACAGAAGGATTATGGATTGTTTCCTAGAAGCCAAAGAGGCTTATTTCCATCTACCCTTTCCAATTGTCCTAAAGAGCTAATTTGTACCTACAACATTAAAAACCAGACTATTTCTTTAGAATGCAAACTCCTTGAAGGCAGAGCCTTTTTGAAAAAGAAATTGTCTTTCTTTAACCCCAGCCTTAGCACAATGTCTAGCACCATAGTAAGCATTTGATTATTTGTTGTATTATATCACATTCCTTTTTCTTTCTTGACTTTGTCCTTCCACTTTTCTATCCTCCCCCTCCCCCTGAAATCTAAGCATTTGTACTGATTACTCCAGTTACTAGAGCATTCTGATAAAGGGTTAAATGACAAGGTGGCATTTCATTCAATTTGTACTTTCAAGTCAGAAGACTGAATCAAAAGTCTGATCTCCATCTCCTTAAAAATGCTTCCCACATCATATTTTTTTTTCTGATTCTTCTGACCTCAGGCTCAATTAACATAAGACAGTAGTAGCTCTCCCAGGAAACAGGATCACAGTCAGGAAAATGACCACTTTTGAAGAAGGACCTGAGACCCAGGAACAACCCTACCTGGGGTTAAGTTCATCCTTGTTTATCTTATTCCTACTCGCTTTATTTGCCAACACTTGAAAATGATAGGGACACAGCTTTTTCTCTAAGGTACCACTCCTGTGACCTTGGGCTCTAATTAGGAAGCATTTCACTGTATCTATCCCTATTCCAGGCTAGTAGGACACTTGCCAGTCATCTCCACGCCTTGGTAGCTGAATGGCTTTAGTCAAGGCATATAATCTCTCCGACCTCAATTTCCCCAACTATAGAATAAGGAAACTAAACTGGTTGGTTGATGTCCTTCCTGCTTGAAGAGGATCAAAATGACATCACTATGTTGGGGTCAAGATATGTGTGTCTCACTGTGACTGATCAGACCAGTATGATCTCAGAAGGTTCTACCATAGGTCAGGCACAAATATTCCATACGAACATTTGGAGGAAACTAAACTAGATGATTTCTAAAATCCCACTCGGTTCTAAAATTCTAATTCTCTGTTAGTTCATTCCAGCTCTAGTATTCCATGACTAAGTAATAAATGACCAATATTTACATATTACTGAAAGCTTCCAAAGCACATTGTGTATTATCTCATTTGATGCTCACAAAAACTTTGTGATGCAGAAAGAACAAGTATTCTATTTTACAGATGAGGAAACTGAGATACAAAATGGTTGCACGCAGTATCCTAACCAATGTGCCACAGGCATTATTCAAAATCAGACCTCTTCTGAAAGCTTAAAGCCCAATGCTCTTTCTACTATAGCACAGATTTCATAATCCTAATTCAATCAGTGCTATGTAAACCAGTCTTCAATTCAATTGAACAAACATGCCTATTATGGGCAAGTCACCATGTTAGGTGGACTGGAAACACAAAGACAAAAAGTCTTGCTAAGGGCTTTGGCATTTTAATAGGTGGGAATGATGGGGGGAAGAGGGAGATGGGTTGGCAAAGCAAAAAATATGCACACATGTATGTGAATAAAAAGTAATTACAAGGAAAAAAAAAGTGTGCTAGTGACTAGGGAACTCCAGAAATACATCTGAGTTGTTTTCAAGGAAGCCAGACCTACAAAGCAGAAGTGGAAAGGAGGTCATTGTGGATATTTAGAATATTTGTATGAAGACAAGGAGGTGGAAGATATAATGTCATGTATGGGGAGTCATTAGCAGCCCAGCTGACTAGGATGAAGAATGAAGGGAATTAATACAAATTAAGATGGGAAAGGTACAGGGGAACCAGACTGTACAGGGCTTTAAATCCCAGGCAAGGGATTTTATATTTTTTTTTACTAGAAGCAATAGGGAGACATTGATGATTTCTGAGTAGTGGGAATAAAATCCGAATTTCAGGAATTACAATTTAGCATCTTTGTGGAAGGCGGATTGAAGAGGAAAGAGATTAGAGGTAGGGAGACCAATTCTGAGACTGTGGCAAAAGTCTAGGGAAGACATTATAAGGGCCTGCACTGTGGGAGAAGCTGTGAGTGGAAAGAAAAAAGCAGAAGCAAAGAATATTGTGGAGGTAAGACTGACAAGACTTCTGCTTTTCTTGGTGCTGGATGTGGGGGCTGAGGGAGAGAAAAGAGAAAAAGATGACTCTGAGGCTGTGAACTAGCTGACTGGAAATACGATGATGTTATTAACAGAAATGGGGAGTTTGAGGCAGAGATGAGTTGAGGAAGAATAAAAGTATTGCTGTGGGCAATAAAGGCCTAGTTGAAATTAGATAACATAAATTTATAGTGAAGTCAACAGACGTGGTTGTATGAATTTCTCCAGGAGCATTCAGCAGTATATGAGTAGAAACGTAGAAGATGGATGTGGTGGTAACCTGCAGTTGTGATTTGGCAAAGCATAAATGATCATAGGCCAAGGGGCCAGGAGACTCAGTTCTTGTTATTACAAGTACTTAGCACTTCTCAACATAGAGAGACTCTAGATTTATTCTCTTCCAATCCATATGCACACAAGCAGGCTGAGAGTCTCTGGAGTGTGGCTGGCTACATCTCTCCTTCAAGGCTCTAGTAGTACTCCTGAAGGGCTGTGGGATTCTTCTGATACTATTGACTTGGGCTGCCATTTCAGTGTATTCCCTATGATAGCATCACCAATGTTAGTTAATATTTCCTCAATATTATTGTGATTAGTATCCCCCTATCATTTAAACCCATTGATTTCTTCTCGATATTATCAATAAGCAATTAAAATCATTTAACTTTTATGTAACCCCTGTCCCAAAGCCCATGGGTAAGGGATTCTATCCTTATTGGTGGAGACAAATGCCCTACATTTGGAGGGACGGGGCAGAGTTGGTGGGAGGTGAGAGATTCAATTCAATCCTTGTGGAGACTCTTCAAGTGGGAACTCCCCATCCACACGCTGTAAGCAAACAGCTTCTTTGAGCAGTTTTCACCTTTAAAAGAAACAGTGGAAGAGATCACGTCAGATTGCTGAAGGAAAAGACTCTAGGAAGACATAAAAGGAAATAGCAGTCTCCATCATGTCCCTATTCCCAGCTTGCTATTCTAGAGACTTCTTTAAGTCAAGGTATCTCCATGAGGAGATAATCTCCTGTTACAATTGAAAAACTTTACTTCTGACTCCTCCCTCTTCCAAAACCATTGCAGGTAACTGGTCACCAAGTCCTGTCAACGTTACCTCTTATAATGTTTCTCTCATCTGTCTCCTCTATACTCTCACTGCAATTGCCCTAGGAAAGCTCCCCATGACTATTGGCCTTATTCAATAGCCTCCCAAAAGGTCTTTTCACATCAACTCTCTCCCCTTTCTGAGGTATCCTTCAAATCACTGTAGACACATAAAATGGGTCAAGTCCTTTACATACTCAGAACCCTCCAAGAATTCCCACATATCCAATTCTTAAAGTCCAAACTCATTCATATAACAATCTCATTTTGATAGCATTCAAGGTCCTAAACAATTTCTTTCCAATCATTTCCTGCTTGTACTCAACCTTCTGGCTAAACTGGACCCCACATGTTGAATTGTTCTCAAGTTTCTCTCCAGAAGTATGATTTCAGCTATTATTTTGAAAATGGACAAATCTTCCGGGAATTTTTATGTCACTGGAAAATGACTGAGCAAGATCATGAAATCATAGAACATCAAAGATAAGAAGACATTAAAAACCCTACTATGTGTTGTTGGTCAATATGTAATTCTCTATATATGGAACAATCTCTCTCTTGTTCGTGACTTTTACTCAATTCATTGGAGGGGGAAAAATAAGTCCACCCTATCATGTAAATGCCAACTCAAAAGCTACCTTCTAAATGAGTCCTTCCCTGGCCCCATCAGATGGTAATGAACCCAGCTCCAACACATACGCTTCAGTTAGCTCTCTGTACATTTCTTCTGTACTTAACATGTGCTTCTTGGACAGGAAATATGGTGTGACAGAAAAAAGCTTTAACTTTGGCATCATGAAACCTGGATTCAAATCCCAGCTCTGTGGCTTAGTAGTTATGTGACCCTAGGAAATTAATTTCAACTCTTTGGACCTTGACTTCTTCATTTTTTAATGGGCATAATAACAAGTGTATTGAGTATCTCCCAGAATTCCAGAGAATTCCAGAGAAAGCTCTCTGGGTTTTTAAAAATCCTATACGAATGTGATTTGTTACTATTACTTTGTACTGTTATTTGCAAATATGTCACATTTCTCCCCTGGACTAAAAACTACCTGAGTGTAGGAATACCATCTCATTTAAATTCTGTATGTCCTCCAGCATCTGGCATACTATTCTACACAGAAAAAGTGCTTAATAAATGCATGTTCAATGGAATGGAATAGAATGGAATTCACATGTTACCTGGGATGGGCACAATAGAAGACTGTAATATACCTTAGAGTTTGGTCTTATTTACTTATCTACAGATTGCCTTTAAGAAAGCAAAACTCCAAGTGAAGGCAAACGACCAATTATGAAAGAAAGAAAGAAAAAAAGAAAGACAGAAAGAAAGAAAAAAAAGAAGGAAAGAAGGAAAGAAAGAAAGAAGGAAAGAAAGAAGGAAAGAAAAAAGGAAAGAAAGAAGGAAAGGAAGAAGGGAAGGAAGGAAGGAAGGAAGGAAGGAAGGAAGGAAGGAAGGAAGGAAGGAAGGAAGGAATCTAGCCAGTAAACCCCATGTTAATTGAGGAGCTTCCAGCCACCAAAATTTACCTTTCTTTGGAGAGGAGAAGGAGAAGGAGAGGTCAAGCTGAGTTACCCAACTGGCTGGGTCCCCATTCAGGCAGCTCAGACAACTTGCAGGTTGGTAGAAATAGAAGGAGAAAAATGATGCCATGACTTGCAGTTGACTTTGATTTGAGTGAGGGAGAGCTGTGCAAGGTCACCAGCCTCACTTTCTTCTCCAGAGCCTTCTGGGTCCAGTGACCTGATATTCATCAGGATGATTGGAGATGGCTCAGAATGCAATGCGTGAACCTGGCCCTTTCAAGTTAAGGCCCTTTCAGGTTCCATTCCCTGGAAAGAATAGCTAAAACACTGGATAACAAAGTCATGGTCCAAAAAGCTCTTTCCAGTGAAGAACAATGAACCAAATCTAGTAAAATGAAATATGATAAGGATGAAAGCAAAGTCTTATACTTAAGTTCAATATATATGTATATACACATACTCCTTATTAATTCTAATATTGTATGAAATATCTGTCAAATGAAGAGTTTGTATTGAAATTTATAAACCCATCTTAAAAGGCATCTTACCTTGTATTATAGGAGATGAGTGCTCAATAAATAAAAAGAGCTGTGATACGGGATAAACATTGGAATGTTCTCACTTTCAGGAACACGCATCTTTGTTTAAAAGGAAAAATTATTAATAATAACTCCAGGTTCAATAAACTAGGCCTTAAGTAGCTGACCAAACTATGATGCAGCTCATACCACTAAAGAAAGGGTTGGGTGAGTGAGCTGTAGAATTACTTCTAGGGACTCAGGAATCTATCTACTCTCCGACTAACTTCATTTCTTTTTACAAATCAAATTTTATTTTATTTTCAACTCTGTATTGTCTCCTTCCCATCTCCCCCTTCCCATATGAGAAGGTAAGAAAAAGGAAATCCCTGTTATATGTGGCAGTGGATAGAGCACTGGGTCTGGAAGCAGGAAGACCTAAATTTAAATCCTGCCTCACATACTCATTAGCTGTGTGACTCTGGGCAAATAGCTTAACTTCTGTCTGCCTCAGTTTTTTTCATCTGTAAAATGAGGACCTATTTCATAGGGTTGTTGTGATGATATAACATTTGTAAAACACTTAGCAAGTGTTTGGCACACAGTAGGCCACAATAAATGCTTATTCACTTCCCCCTTTCCTCTCAAATACATAGTCAAACAAAATGAATTCCTACATTGGTCACGTCCAAATATATATTTCAATCTGTACTCTAAGCATCATCTCTCTATCAGGTGAGTAGTGTGTTTCCTCTGGAATTGTGGTTGGCATTGTATTGATCAGAATTCCTAAGCCTTTCCAAGTTTTTTGTCTTTACAACATTGCTGTTCTTGTATAAGTTGCTGTCCTGGTTCTGCTTGCCTCACTCTGTATCAGTAAAGTACTGTCAAATCAATCATTAATTACCACAAAATATACAGTATGTGTCTTGTGCACACACACATATAAGTACATATATGTACATATATATTACTATTTTTTAAATGTATGTGATGAATGAATGACAATGCATTTATTAAACACTTATGTGCTAGGCACTGTGTTAAATTCTGGGAATACAAATATAAGCCAAAAAGTCCCTACCTTTAAGGAGCCTATATTTCTAATAAGGGAAGATTATATATATATATATATGTATATATATATATATATGTATATGTATATATACACACACATATATATACACACACATATATATGTATGTATATTATATATATGTATACATATATGTGTGTGTGTGTGTGTGTGTGTGTGTGTGTGTGTGTGTGTGTGTGAATGGTGACCAGAAAGGAGTGTCCAAATGGTATTATTGATTTGATTATTGCTCTCAAAGCTAGAGGTGGAAAAAGCAGGTGAGGGCTGGAGTGTGCTTGCAGTAACATGGAATGGAGCTGACCAGGAAATAATGTGGTAGACTGTGGTGTAAGGCTAGATAAGGTGAAAGCTCACCAATCATGGTTCAGGGTCCCAAGGGACAGGGTCTAATTTTCCAGAAAAAGAAACAGAGACTGCTATAGAAGAATGGCATGCAGATAGGTGAGAAAACTCTGTTATAAAAAAATACTCTCTAATTCTCTAAAAAATGTATTGGATCTCTACTCTAAACAATTAGGATCTAATGATCCAGATCACAATCTAATCTTGTCTGCCTAATCTAAACAACTCTTAACCGGGTCTTTTTATAAATCCATCATTGCAGGGCAAAGTACTAGGAGCCTTCTTCTTGTTCTCTTGACTTTGAGAGGCTATCATTACAATGGAGTTCATTGTTTCTCTCAGTCCCATACTCTTGTCACTTGACAATTCATCATTTTTTTCTGTTCACATATTGCTCCAATGTCATCCTTATACTACTTCCCTTATATAATTCTTTATATATGATGGGTCGCAGCATAGTAGTGTTCACCATCTGTCTATCAGTTGTCTTTTGTGTGATCTCCAACAACATTTCTTTAGAGGCTATAGTGTTCTATGACTTCCAGCCATGAAAGAATGTTGGTGCTTAAAAAAAATCTATCTTGGATTCAGGAAGAACATGGAGATAAGTCATTAAGAGTACTGTGGCATTCTCCAAAAACAATCCAATCTGTTCTCCATCTCTTGCTAAGTTCTTGGCTCAGTTCACTGCCTACCTGAAGGGATGGTCCCAGATTACAGTAGTAATGAAAAGGTTCTATGGACTGTCCATCCAACTGCACAACACAGATGATGCACATTTTTTGCCCCCTTAGTTTTTCATATATGTTAAGCCAAACTTGTGAGTGCTTATGGATCTCACTTAGGAGGCTCTGCAGTGTTCTAGAGCTTGTATTCAATGTAATGTCATTGGCAAACAAGAGCATTTGAAGGCTCTCACTTTCAACAAAGAAATTCCCTTTGACTTGTGCTTTGTGTTGGACCACTTTCATGAAAGTGGTGAAACATTACAGTGAGAGCACATCTCCCTGTTTATACCAATCAGAGGGGTCACCAAGCAAAGTTACCTTTATTGTTACATCTTTCAACATATTATATATGATTCTTACATAAGCATAGGAGTCACCCTGATGGTTGAGAACCTTGAAGGTACTCTCTTGATTTATGTAATCAATTTTTTTTCTTGTTAACCTACAATAAAAACAGTAGGATCTTGTATTCTCTCAACTTTTCCATCAGTTCATTAATTATAAACAGTTTGTCTACTGTCAACAATGAAAAATTCCTTCCTTGTTCTCATCTAACAGTCTGATCAAGGATACCTTTGATGCATGTATAGACAGTTTTCATCAAAGTTTTATAGATGGGAGGAAAGGAAGGAAATAAATATTTTTTAAAAACCTACTATATGGGGGCAGCTAGGTGGCACAGTGAATAGAGCACCAGCCCTGGAGTCAGGAGGACCTGAGTTCAAATCCAGTCTCAGACACTTGACACACTTACTAGCTGTGTGACCTTGGGCAAGTCACAACCCCAATTGCCTTGCCTTCCCCCCTCCAAAAACAAAACAAAACAAAAAACCTACTATATGCCAGACACTATGTTAAGTACCTTACAAATAAGAGCTCATTTAAAATCCTCACAACAGCCCTGGGAGATAGGTACTATATGACCTACATTTTGCAGTTGAGGAAACTGAAGCCAACAGAGGTTAAGTGACTTGCCCAGGGTCACATAGCTAAGTAAGTATTTGAAGCTAAGTTTGAACCTATATCTTCTTAACTTAAGGCACATTACTCTATTCACTGGACTGCTTAGCTGCAAAAGTAGGCATACAGGTAGTGATTGATAGTCTTTTAGGCCTAAGACCTTTTGCAAACATTTAGCATTGCTCCTGTCTCTTATAGACCTGGAGAATCAATCACTCAATGCCCTCACAAATTGTTTCACCACTCACACAGACTTCCCCAGGGGGAAGTATATCTAGTCCTATTGGTTTCCCCTATCTTTAACTTCTTCAGTGCCATCCTCACTTCTCCAAGAAACAGAAATTCATTTAAAACCAATGCTGAAATTGTACTCTTACTAACAGTAATTATTATAACAAATAACATCTATGTGACCCTTTAAAGTTGTACACTACATTGTCTCATTTCAGCGTCATCACAACCCCATGAAACAGGTACTAGAGGTATTATTATCACCATTTGAACAGATGAAGAAACTGAAGCTTAGTATAATCCAATGGAAAGATGGTTTAAAGTCTAGAAGATTCTATGGTCTAGAGTATAGGTTCCCAAAATGGGAGATACCACCCCCGGGGATACTAGAATGATCCAAGGTAGCAGCCTTGGGTGCAATTGGGGGGTGTGGAATAAAAATAAAAGGATGGCAGAAACATAGAAAGAAGAGAAGAAAATTTTGAAAAACCCTTTATACATGTTTCATCTGTTGTATAACAGAGTTAAAGTTGTAGTAGTGATTATATTATTTTCCAAATAAACACCGAAAATGCAAATCATAACCAATCAGTGGTCAAGTCCACCAACAGGTCTTAACAAGCAAGTGTTGGCAGGCAAGTGTTGCGCATTGTTGGGAAGTCCAGCACGCATGGGCAGAAATATGTGCATATAATGACTCGTTTACAATATGATACTATATGGTTACATGACACAATATTGCATCATCAAAATTTCAATGCGGAAAAAACCCACAAATTTACAATAAATTATTAAATTTAGGATGCATCATTTTAAAAAATATTTCCTATTTTTTAAATGATGCAAATTTCAAGAAATACCATTAAAGGGTTAAAGAAAGTAGATTTTCAGGGAGGCACTGAATCATTTTTTCTGAAAAGGGAGTGGTAGGCCAAATAAGTCTGGGAATCTCTGGTCTAGTCAGAAGATTTGTGCTCAAATCATTCCTCTGATATTTGCTACCTCTGTGACTCTGAGCATATCCCAACTTCCCTAGCCTCAGTTTCTCCTTCTCTAAAATGAGGTAATTAGACAAGATTGATCCTATGATACTGTGGCTTGCTCATAATTAGGCATTCAGTCAGTCAATAAACATTAATTAAATTATTAAATCCTACTATGAGACATGCACAGGGGATACAGAGAAAGGCAAAGGATAGCCTGTGCTCTCAGGGAATTCACAGTCTACTGGGGAAGATGACACGCAAACAAGCACAACCCAAACAAGATATAACAGAGTAAATGGAAAATAATTAACAGATAAAAGGCACTAGAATTGAGGTAGATCAGGAAAGACTTCCTGTGAGATTTTAGCTAGGTCGTGAAGGAAGTCAGAGATGCCAGTAAGTAGAGATGAGAAGGGAATGCATTTCAGGCATAGGGGACAGACAGTGAAAACACCCAGAGGAGGAAGGTGAATTTTCTTACAGATGGAATAGCAAGGGGTCAGGGAGGAAAGGCAGGAGAGGGCCAGGCTGTGAAGGGCTTTGAATGCCAAAGAGAGAATTTTATATTTTATCCTGGAGGGCATAGAGAGTCACTGGGGTTTGTTGAGTAGGGCAGTGATATGTTCTCCACTCTGACCTATACTTTAAGAAAAACACTTTGGCGGCTAAGTAGAGAATATACTGGAGGGGGAGAGATTTGCAGAAGTCAGGCAAACCAGCAAGCTATTGGAATAGTTGGTCTGTTGTTGTCCTTTGTTCTCAAAGAGGACCCAAATGATGTAATTATGTTGGGGTCAAGGTAGAGTGTGTCTGACTGTGGCTGATCAGACCAATACAAGCTTGGAAGGCTCTACCCCAGGTTGGGCACAAATAGTCCACATGAATATCCAAGTGTGAGGTCATGAGACTACGAGGGTGGTAGCAGTGTCAGAGGTGAAGGTTGCAAATGCAAGATGTTACAAAGGTGGAATCAACAGGCCTTAGCAATAGACTGGACACATAGGGTGAGAGAGAGTAAGGAGTTGATGATATCTAGATGGTGAGCCTAGATGACTGAGAGGTTATCGGTACCCTCAACAGTAATTGAGATGTTAGTGAAGAGGGCTGCGGGCGAAGGATTAGTAAGTTCAGTTTAGGGCATGTGGAGTTTAAGGGTCTATGGGACATCTAGTTTGAGAAGTCCAATAAGCAATTGGAGATTCAAGACTATAGGTCGGCAGAGAGCTTAGGGCTGGAGAAGTAGATTTGAGAGTCATCAGCATAGATGTTAATTGAATCCACAGGAATTGATAAGATCACCAAGTGAAATAATAGAGGAGAAGAAAAGAGGGCCCAGGACTAAGCTCTGTGGAACATCCACAGTTAGCTGACATGATCTGTGTAAAGATCCAGCAAAGAAGACTGAAAAAGAGCAGCAGACAGGTAAAAAGAATTAGGAGAAAGCGGTATCACAGAAGAGAATATCAAGAACAATGTGATTAATGGTCTTAAAGGATGCCAAGAAGTAAAGCAGGATGAGGAAAAAGAGAGTCTTTAGATTTAACAATTTTGGAACTTTGGAGAGAGCAGTTCGGGGGAAAGGATGAGGTTAGAAACAGATTGAAGAGAGTTAGGAAGAGAATAAGAGAAAAGAAAGTAGAGGCACCTATCACATACAGTCTTTTCAAGGTATTTTAGTCACAAAAGGAAGGAGGCATGTGAGATAGTTCATGGGGTTGGATGGATTGAATGAAGGGTTTTTGAAGATGGCAGAAAAATGAGCATGTTTGTAGGCTGTAGGGAGTCAACCAGTAGAAAGGGACAGATTGAAGATATGTGAGAGGGTGGGGATAATGAAAGGGCTAATCTGCTGGAGAAGATGAGATGGAATGGCATCATTTACCATGTATAGGAGTTTGCTTTGGCAAGAAGGACCACATCATTATGTAAGAAAGGGGTGAAGGAGGAGATGGCAGTAGATGAAGAGGAGGGGAGAAGAAAGAACTCTTTAGCAAATGGCCTCAATTTTTCAGTAAAATATGATGCACGATTCTTAGCTGAGCGGTGGGAGGAGAAGGAGCCATGGGAGGTTGGAAGAGGGATCAGAAGGTTTGGAAGAGCTGCCAAGGTGAGTGGTATAGTGTGTGAGTCAGGGAGGTGTGAAAGAATTGCCCAGCAGGAGTGAGGACCCAGTTGGGGTGATGTAACATAAATTTGTAATGGATCCCATCAGCACAATTTTATTACTTTTCTCTGCCTTCATCTGGCAGTACATTTGTAGGAGCTAAGCCAGGGAAGGGAAAAATCAATGATATAATAAGGAGGCAAAAAACTCAAGAAAAAAAAGACAACGTAGGATTGAATTGGTTCATCAAGGGCTCAAGAAGGTTAAAAGAGGAGAACATAGCTAGCACATGGAGTAATAGTCTGAGAAAAAACAAAGATAGAGAGACTGGAAATCATAGTGTTTGGGGGTTGCAAGGGAGAGGGTATTATCAAAATGTATATTCAGCCCTTCTTTACTAATGGAGAAAAAAATTCCCATTCCCCACAAAACCACTGGTCTAGGAAATCAGAAAACATGTGGGCCCTCCATCATCAACATTAGAAGGCTGGCCGCTGATATCATTCTGACTCACTTAAACAGTCATACAGTAACATCCTAAAGACATGCTATTATTCTCCAGCATTGGCAATGAACACACAGTGTTCATTTCTCCAGTCCTTTCCAAGGGCTATTTTCCCCCCTTATCTTCATTACTGGCAAGCATCACAAACACTTAGAACTTGACTTCCTTTTGTTTTAACAGACTGAGAGTTCTGGTGTGGGCTAATTGGCTCACCCCAACTCAGCTTTAAAGAGCATTTCAAGAGCATAAACACTACATATATATAAGAGCATCCGGCATCATAGTCTCTGTAAATGCACAGCTTTGCTGGAATCAGCAGGAAAGTCTGGAGCTTGCTTGTGCCATCTTCTGGAAGAAAAGGGGAGATTTTCTTGGAATAAAGGCCAAATGCTTGGAACTGACAGTTTGCCCTTTAGAATATTAGAACTGGAAAAGATCTTAGAGCATGAAAAGAGAATGAGCATACAGAACATAAGATGTTAAAGTTGGAAGGGGCCTTAGATACTAAGGTGGGCTAACAAATGTTTAACAACTGACTTTCCAAGAGAAAATACTGTTTGCGACACACTTTTAAGTTTAATCTGAATTATTAACATTTTCTTTGTTAGGGCAGCAAGATGACAAAGCAGATAGGGCCTCAGGTCAGGCAGACCTGAGTTCAATTCTTGCCTTAGTCACTTACAACCGGTATAAGCAAGGAAGCAAAGAAAAGATGGACAATATTCAACACAAGGTGTATTATTTATCGTACTGGCTTTCTTGAAATGAAAATTTATTGTTACATATTTTGGATCCTCTCTTATGTTCTGTTATGCACATGACATGCTTTTTTTTTCCTTTCTTACTTTGTATTTAAGTTTCAAGATTTAAGTTTATGTTATGTTTGTGTTTCTTTTCTCTATTCTGTATTTGTATTCTAGTAAAATAAAAAACAATTAAAAATAGAATGCATGATGGGGAGTAATGGTAAAACAATTTAGGAAATTTGATTGCAGACTGTGAACTTTTAAAAATTCCAAACAGAGGGGTTTGTGTTTTATTCTACAGGCAATAGGAACCATTGAAGCTTCTTGAATAGGAAGTGACATCATCAGCCCTGTGCTCTAAGAAAATCAACCTGGCAGTATGTAAGATGGACTGGAAAAGAGAGAGACTAGAGGTAGGGATATAAATGAAGGAGTTACTGCAGTAGCCAGGTGAGAGGAAATGAGAGACTGAATTATGATGGTTGCCATGTAAGAAGGATGAATGGGATGGATATGAGAGATGAGTTAAAAATCAACAAGATTTGACAATTGATTCTATATATCGGAAAAAAGTGATAAGAGGCAGAAAAGAATTGGAGATGATCCTAAGGCTGAGAACTTGGATGACTTCAAAGATAACGTGGCATTTCCCAGGGTGATCAGGGGAAAAGAAAAAACTTAGATTCAGAGCAGCTCTTTTTGTGGTGGCAAAGAAATGGAAATCAAGGGGATGCTTCTCAATTAGAAATTGGCTGAATGTTGTGGTATATGGTTGTGATGGAATACTTAAATGCTAATAAGAAATGATGAAGGGGTGGATTGTAGAAAAACATGGAAAGACTTGCACAAAATAATGAAGAATGAAATGAGCAGAGCCAAGAAAACGGTGTATACAGTAACAGCAATATTGTTTGAAGAACTGTGAACTACTAAGTTATTCCGAGTATTACAAATACTCAGATCAACTACAAAGCACCTCTAAAGGAAGATGCTATCCACATCCAGAGAAAGAACTGGTAAATAGAAGTACACATAGAATAGTTTTGTGTATGTTTGTGTTTATTCTGAACTGTCTCCCTCCCCACCCCACACTAGAGAAGACTACTATTTCTCAATCTCTCTCTCTCTCTCTCTCTCTCTCTCTCTCTCTCTCTCTCTCTCTCTCTCTGTCACATACACACACACACACACACACACACACACACAGAGCCTTCTCTAGTGTGAGGAGGGAGAAAGGGAGATAGTTTGGAACTTAAAATGTAACAAAAAAATTAAATTAAATTTTTAAAAAATAACAGAAAAAAGAAAGATAATGGTGCCCTAGACAGTGAAAGCTTTCTCAATCTCATTCTTTAGTCAGATAGTTTTACTATGCCAAATCAAACAAATTGACAGGTATGTTACTACTGGGGACCCAAAAGGATTTCTCTTGGCTCCTTTTCAAGGAGAGGACATTTAGAGAAAGTACTGAGGGATGTGTCCAATGGTCAGAAGAACAGAAATAGAGGGAAACAATCTTCCCCACCCTGCCACCTTAGCAATGATTAGCTAAGAAATCCCAGGACATCTCATTCAATTTATTTCCCAAACCACATGAATAATAATAAAATGGCAAATGCTTCATTTCCCAGAGATGTCAATGGGAGAATTCAAATGGTTGTAATTTGCCTCTAGTTGAATCATCAAAAATCTCCAGGGTTTTTTATTTACTGTTTTTCATTTATGCCATCAATTAATTGAAGAAAAACTACTGAAGATACAGGAAACAGCTGTATCAATGGTATTATGGGTTTCTAAGTCTTCTGGGGTAGCATATTTGAGGACCAGAATCCATTAGAAATGAGAAGGAGGGGAGCACAGAAGAGGCGAGTGAATTAGGCCTCTGGGCAACATTTATGACTCTCACTGAGTTCATTTCACAGCTCTTACCCAGAAAACACTCTTTTTCACTGCATATTTTCCCTTGGGGTAAGACACATCTAGCACTCAGATGTGTGGAATCAGCTTCAGAGGAGAAACTAGCCCCCAGCAAAGAAGGCTGGGAAAATCTCCACAATATCTCCACATTATCCAAATAGTAAAGTGGGACCACTAGCGGCCACAGGAGCAACAGCTTTCTGCCATCTTACTTATGGGTATAGACAATGGGAACTATAAGCTCTCTGCTCAATTCTGATTCTGTCTATCTCAGGAAAGCCAAGGCACTTCAGGCAGTGCTGCTGTAAGGAGGTTACAAGGATGATTTTGTTCTGCTTCTAAATCACATTATAACAAGAGGAAGGTTCTTTGCAGCTCTTGACTACTTATACCTACTCTGCAGGCCAGTGTTTGTCCAGCTCCCGCTGGACATAACCTCTACTACAGCCAAACTTCCAGGTCCTAGGGCAGACCTACAGTCCCAGAATAAAAGGATATATATATCTATATGTATGTATGTATGTATGTATGTATGTATGTATGTATGTATGTATGTGTATGTGTGTATGTGTATATGTGTGTACATACACACATCTATATATGCATATACGCATATTTATATATACATATATGTACATGTATATGTGTATATTAAATATCTTAAAGCAATATATAAATGCTAGCTATTATTTCTGTTTGACTATTACGTGTGTATATATGTTTTTCAGTCATTTTTCAGTCATCTTTGACTCTTCATGACCCCATTTGAGGGATTCTTGGCAAAGATACTGGAGTGGTTTGCCAATTTCTTCTCCAGCTCATTTTTACAGATAAAGAAACTGTGGCAAACAGGGTAAAGTGACTTGCCCAAGGTCACACAGCTAGTAAATGTTTGGGGCCAGATTTGAACTCAGGAAGATGAGCCTTCCTGATTCCAAGCTCAACATTCTATCCACTGTGCCACCTAGGTGCCTGGGTATATACATATATCCACATAAATATATGTTTATGCACACACACACACACACACACACACACACACACACATATATATATGTTACACATAAACATACACATATACATAGCAGAAAGCATACTGTGTTACTAGAAGTATCATGAGGCACAGGGCCAGAAAGACGAATATCAAGGAACACACATGTTACGTGTATATGCAATATGTACAAAGTATACGGCATTGTGCACACATACATATTTTCATATAAACACACATATGTCCATATACACATACATTGTTGTTTGTTGTTCAGTCATGTCTTACTCTTCATGACCCTGTGGACCAACTGTCCTTGAGGTTTTCTTTCTTTGCCATTTCCTTCTCCAGTTTTAGGCAGGGATTAAGTGTCTGAGGTCATATTTGAACTCTGGTCTTTCTGACTCCAGGCCTAGGGCTCTATCCACTGAGCCACCTAGCTTCCCCCATGTGTATATCTATGTAGTATGTATGTCAAGGTGGTTCCTTGCCACTTTCTTCCCAGTTCTGTGCCACACCAGAGATTACTAAGGCTCCAGGTGACACACTTGTGCTTTCTGCTAGGTTCACAACATACACACATGCATGCATATTTATATGTGTACGTGCACAATATGTATTGTATGCATGTACATGCATGTGCATACATGCACATACTCTCAGTTGGGGGTAAAGAGAATGGTGGCGGAGAAGCTCATGTCATCTCTAGGCCATATTTTCAGTCCTGGTTGTCATCTCCCTTGTCACCAACAGGTCCTGCTAAAAGTGGAAAACAGTCAAAAGGTGGTGTGGGACAATGGTAAGGGCATTACATCAGAAGTTGGAGGGTGGTCCTTTTGGATTTAAGGAAAAGAGATCCAGCTTATGTTCTTGAGGAACTTGACATAACTAATAAAACTATTCACAATAACCGCTAGTATTTATACAGGATTTAATATGTGCCAAGCCCTGTGCTAAGTGCTTTACAGGTATTATCTCATTTAATCTTCACAACAAACCTTGGAGGTAGGTGCTATTATTATCCCCATTTTAGAGATAAGGAAACTGAGCCAAGCAGAGGTTAAGTGACTTGCCAAGAGTCACACAGCTGGTAAGTGCCTGAGGCCGGACTTGAACTCAGCTCTCCCTGACTCTGGGCCCAGTGCTCTATCCACTGTGCCATCTAGCTGCCTCTAAATTATAAATTACCTATAAGTTATTGATTTTAAAATAAAGCAGTACTGGTGTGCTGCAGTGGAAAGAGGGCTACATTTGGAGTCGAGGGACCCGGATTTGCATTCTGCCTCTTGAGGTCATAATTCAAATCTTGCCCCTGCCACTTATTAGTAGGATGACCCCATTGGGTAAGTCGTTCATCTCTCTGAGTCTCAGTTTCCGGTCATCCAGCTCCAAGCTAATGGTTCTACATTCAAATGACTTGCAATCTGTGTGACCTAAGTTAAGTCATTTCAGCCTCAGTTTCCTCCCTCTTAACTCTCAGTCAACGGTCCCACAATTCTATCATTTATTGATAGCATCAATAAGTGTGTGACTTTGAACAAATCATTTCCCCCTGAGCCTCAGTTTCTTCATCTGTGATAAGAGAGGGTCAGTCCAAACGATATCAAAGAATACCCTTCAAGCTCTAAGTATACAATCCTATGATGTCTTCTGATTTGTGACCCTAATCCTCTTTGTTTGGAGTTGGGACATTCCACAGCACGTGTGAGGTACCTCCAAGAGGTGGTCAGTTATGCTATGTGTACTTCTAGCTTCAGAAGAATAAAGGGTGTAGGCAGTGCCTATGGGGAGCAGACCTCAGGCACCTTTGAATACACCAACCTTGAGTGACCTAGAGAGGGACATGCACAGATTGTTTTTAAAAAAAACCCTCGGGGTTCACATTTCTGCACTCACTTGTCACTCTACTGATGCCCACGGGCCCTCTACTCCCTGTGAAGGAAGGAGTCTGATAAAACTACTTCGAAGCTCCTGAGCTTAAATCCCAGCTCTGTATGAGCCAGAGCTAGTCACTAGCCTCTCTGGGGAAAAAATTTCCTTATCTGTGTGATTTGTCCAGGGTCATAGAGTGAGTGATGGAGACAATAAAATCCAGATTTCCTCAGACTTTGGTATTCTTTCAGGTACAGCACAGGAAGGGTAATCAGGGTAGAATCTGGCAAATGGTCTTTTCTATCTGGCCTGCCACTCGGTGTTCCTAAGTGTTGTCTCCCCCCATTTGGAAGGCAAACTTCTTAAGGGAAGGAATTGTCTGGCTTTTCATTTGTATCTCCAACATTTAGTACAGTTCTTGGCATTTAGTAAGTAAGAAAGAAATGCTCATTCACTCACTCATACACTTATGATATACTCTGAAGAGTCCAGGGCCAAGAATCTCAGGGTTCAGTCTCTCATTTCAACAAGACCACCAACAAGCTCTATGATTTGGACAATCCACTTCTTCACCTAGACACTCACCTTTCTCCTCAATGCAACAGGGGAGATGGACCATCAATAGTGTCAAACTCAAATAGAAACAGATCCCTGAGGGCTACATATTGACTTAGAAATAACCAATTAATATTATCCATATTAAATTATCCTGAGTTTGGCATCTTTGGACAAGATGATCATTGAGGTTCCTTCTAGTTCTTACATTCTAGTGTGACACAAAAAAGTTTGAGAGACATAGTTTCTGGGTAATTAATCATTTTATTAATCATGCTAGCAATAACCTCTAAAAGGGGTCAGTGGCACTCTTGAATGCCAAAGACCCCTCATGGAACCCACTCAAAGCTTATATGCCCTTAGAAGAATGGGTGTTCCTGAGGATGGTAATCAACTCTGGTTAATAATTAAGGAGAAGAATGAATGTAATGAGAGATGGGCTTATTTTATTTAGGAACTAGGGGATGTGACTCTGATCACTCAGTCTGGGTCAAAGAGACTTATCTATTCCCATATCACCTCATCTAAGGGTAATCTAGACAGAAGGGAAAATCCACTCGTTCCCAGATCTGTCTGAGTAAAACAAAATGGGCTAGAATCCATCAATTCACCTAAACTAAAATTTCTTTACCTTTTGAATAGATCTGAGTTTTCCCTCTCATTATCAGTCCTGCACTTCATAGGTTGCCTGAATAACCCCCAAGGGTTGATTTCTGAATGAGGAATTAGAAAGGGGGAAAATCTTGCTTCTAATTCAATAATTGGTTATTAATATAAGAGAGAAATAATAATTTCTCTCACTAGAATTCTACTGTCTTTGAGTCCAGGGCACACACTTGCACTTTATAAAGCAGAAGCTTCCACTATAGAGAATGCTGCATTTATAGGGAGACAGTCTTGGTTCACTGAGTTTCAGCCATGCACACTCATGTTCCATCATTCCAAATACCTTTCCAATCTTATAGTTCCAGTCTGAATTTGAGCAATCCCCTGCCCTATCCCCAAAGCAAGTTCCACTTTGCTTATGTTACATTAGATTGTAAACTCCTAGAGGGCAGGGACTGTCTTTCTTTTTCCTTGCATTAGTGTTCTCAGTGCTTACCACAGTGCTAAGTAAATGCTTAATAAATGCTCATTGACTGCCTGTCTCTCTACTTACCACCCTGAGTCACATGCTAAGAAAACGTATTAAGACAATGAAATATTTTATTAAGGGGAGTGGGTCTTCAGAGGGTAGCTTCCTGCCCCTATCTTACTTCCCAGAGCCAACAGCAATATAGGGTTGGGCACAGAGGTTAAGAAGTAGGGTCCAATGGTGCTCAAGAAAGTACATTGGAGATATCAGAAAATCTGGGTTCCTACTACCACATATCTACACCTTTTGGGCATATTAAAAGCTTTCTGGGCCTCAGTTTCTTCATCTATAAAATGAAGTTAAACTAGATTATCTCCAAGGTCCTTTCCAGCTCTAAATTAATGATCCTAATTACATTCATCAAAGACCTCTTGGTAGTTTAAATTCCAGAGACTGTTCCACAATCCCTCTATTAAATTCCTCCTAAACAGTCCTACACTAGTGACTCATCTACCTAGGAGTGACCCTGTATTTGTGAAAGTTGTGCCAACAGAGAATAAACCCCAGCAGGTTATACCAAGTTAAAATGCATGGCTTGGTAAAAAATAACTCTGCTCTAAGAACTAGCCAAGCTCAGTTCAGAGAGGCTTATCACCTGCTTGACTTCAGAGGGAAAGAGGTAGACAGATTTTTCTACAATGGAAACTCTCAAAGTTTGAAATCTGCATCAATGGATGGAGTATCCATACAAATATTTGCAGAGGATACAAAAATGGGAGTTATAGCCTGCATATTGGAGGACATTATCAGGATCTCAAAAAGATCTTGACAGGCTAGAACACTGGGCGACACTGATTAAGATGAAATGCAATAAGGATAAAGTACAAGATGGAGGAAGTATTGCTATAGGGCAATTTTCCTGAAAAGACTTGGTAGGACTAATAGACCACAAACTCAAGATGAATCAATGGTGCGATATGGAAGCCAAGGCTGTATTTCAAAAGAAATAGTATCCAGGACTAGGGAGATAATGTTCCCAATGTACTCTGTTCTGATCAGATTGCCTCTAAAATATTGTATTTAGTTCAAACACCACATTTTATAAATGACATTAACAAGCTAGAGAGCATTCAGAAGAAAGTAACCAGAACAGTAAAAGGCCTTGAGATCATGCCTTGTGAGAGTCATATGAAAGAACAGCATGATTTAGCCTGGGCAAGAAAAGGGTAGTCAAGTAGAGAAAGGACTGGACAATCTCAGATGAAAAACTATCCATATTCTCAAGAAATTTATATTCTGTGGGGTGGAGCCAAGATGGCGACTGGAAAGCAGGGACTTGCATGATCTCCCTGCCAGGTCCCTCCAAAAACCTATAAAAATGGCTCTGAACAAATTCTAGAGCTGAAGAACCCACAAAATAGCAGAGGGAAGCAGGGCTCCAGCCCAGGACAGCCTGGATGGTCGCTGGGTAAGGTCTATCCCACAGAGCTGTGAGCAGAGTGGAGCAGAGTCCAGTGTGGGCTGCGCCCAGACCAACCAGACCTGCAGCCAGGAGGAACAGGCCCTAGAGCCCTGAATCAGTGATCTGTGGCAATTACCAGACTTCTCAACCCACAAACACCAAAGACAACAGAGAAGGTTAGTGCGAAAAGCTGCTGGGACACAGTGAAAGGAGTTCGTGGTTCGACCACCACCCCGAGGGCAGCAGAGGTGGTGCAGCTCTGAGGACAGAACTACAGCTGCAGTTGCTTCTGACCCCAGGCCCACCTGGTGGGAGGAATTAAGTGGCAGATCAGAGCAGAAGTGAAGAAGCTGCTTAAGACCTGAGTGTGGTCTGGGTTGGCAGTTCTTGGGGGAGGAGAAGCACTGGTGTGGCAGAGCTTGCTGTGTAGAAATAGTTCTGAAAGCAACAGCACAACCCCTCAAGCTTGGGACAAAGTACTCTCTACTCTACAAGCAGTCATACCCCGACAAAAAACTCAAGGGTCAAGTAGTTGGCTTGGAACATGAATAGGCAGCAAAAACGAACTCAGATTCAGACTCAGAGTTTGGAATCTTTCTTTGGTAATAAAGAAGACCAAAACATACAGCCAGAAAAAGTCAACAAAGTCAAAGAGCCTACATCAAAAGCCTCCAAGAAAGACATGAACTGGTCTCAGGCCATAGAAGAGCTCAAAAAGAATTTGGAAAAGCAAGTTAGAGAAGTAGAGGAAAAATTGGGAAGAGAAATGAGAGTGATGCAAGAAAACCATGAAAAACAAGTCAATGACTTGCTAAAGGAGACCCAAAAATACTGAAGAAAATAACACCCTAAAAAATAGACTAACTCAAATGGCAAAAGAGCTCCAAAAAGCCAATGAGGAGAAGAATGCCTTGAAAGGCAGAATTAGACAAATGCAAAAGGAGGTCCAAAAGACCACTGAAGAAAATACTACCTTAAAAATTAGATTGGAACAAGTGGAAGCTAGTGACTTTATGAGAAATCAAGATATTATAAAACAGAACCAAAGGAATGAAAAAATGGAAGACAATGTGAAATATCTCATTGGAAAAACCACTGACCTGGAAAATAGATCCAGGAGAGATAATCTAAAAATTACTGGACTACCTGAGGCATGATCAAAAAAAGAACCTACATATCATCTTTCAAGAAATTATCAAGGAGAACTGCCCTGATACTTTAGAGCCAGAGGATAAAATAGAAATTGAAAGAATCCAATGATCGCCTCCTGAAAAAGATCCCAAAAAGAAAACTCCTAGGAATATTGTTGCCAAATTCCAGAGCTCCCAGATCAAGGAGAAAATTCTGCAGGCAGCCAGAAAGAAACAATTTGATTATTGTGGAAACACAATTAGGATAACACAAGACCTAGCAGCTTCTACATTAAGGGATCAAAGGGCTTGGAATATGATATTCCAGAGGTCAATGGAGCTAGGATTAAAACCAAGAATCACCTACCCAGCAAAACTGAGTATCATGTTCCAAGGCAAAATATGGATTTTCAATAAAATAGAGTACTTTCAAGGTTTCTCAGTGAAAAGACCAGGGCTGAATAGAAAATTTGACTTTCAAACACAAGAATCAAGAGAAGCACGAAAAGGTAATCAAGGAAGAGAAATCCTAAGGGACTTACTAAAGTTGAACTGTTTTGTTTACGTTCTTACATGGAAAGATAATGTGTATAATTCACGAGACCTCAGTATTAGGGTAGCTGAAGGGAAAATATACATATATGTATATGAATGTGTATGCTTGTATATGTATGAGTATGTGTGTGTGTGTGTGGATAGATAGATAGATAGATAGATAGATAGATAGATAGATAGATATAGATAGATATAGACAGAGGGCACAGGGTGAGTTGAATATGAAGGGATGGTATCTAAAAAAATAAAATCAAATTAAAGGATGAGAGAAGAATATATTGAGAGAGGGAGAAAGGGAGAGATAGAATGGGGTAAATTACCTCACATAAAAGTGGCAAGAAAAAGCAGTTCTATTGGAAGGGAAGAGGGGTAGGTGAGGGGGAATGAGTGAATCTTGCTCTCATCAGATTTGACTTGAGGAGGGAATACCATACACACTCAATTGGGTATCTTACCCCACAGGAAAGAAGGAAGAAGAGGATAAAAAAGGGGATGATAGAAGGGAGGGCAGATAGGGGGAGGAGGTAATCAAAAGCAAACACTTTTGAAAAGGGACAGGGTCAAGGGAGAAAATTGGATAAGGGGGGCTAGGGTAGGAAGGAGCAAAATATAGTTAGTCTTTCACAACATGAGTATTGTGGAAGGGGTTTACATAATGAAACACATGTGGCCTATGTTGAATTGCTTGCCTTCTTAGGGAGGGTGGGTGGGGAAGGAAGAGGGGAGAGAATTTGATTTTAAAGTTTTAAAAGCAGATGTTCAAAAAAAAGTTTTTGCATGCAACTAGAAAGTAAGATATACAGGCAACAGAGCATAAAAATCTATCTTGCCTTACAACAAAGTAAGGGAAAAGGGGATGGGGGGGTTGGGGTGACAGAAGGGAGGGTTGACTGGGGAAGAGGACAATCAGAATATGTGCCATCTTGGAGTGGGAGAGGGTAGAAATGGGGAGAAAATTTGTAATTCAAACTCTTGTGAAAATTAATGCTGAAAACTAAAAATATTAAATAAAGAAAAAAAGGAAAAAAAATGATACTTATATTCTACTAGGTACTAGGTGGTCTCTGAGGAACCACCTAATATTAAGATTCTATGACTCTTTGTGTGACCTCTCAGTGAGATAATTGATCTTTGAAGTCTTCACACATTGAAAGTAAGAGCACATTGGTTATTTTAGCTACCACAGCATACTGATCACTCAAACTGGGCTTGTAATCTCCTATGACTCTTAGATCCTCTTCTTATAAAATGTCTTCTAAAAAGCCTCTCTCTCTCTCTAAATGTGCAGTTTATTGGTTGCATCCAAGTACAGAGCTTTACAGGTATGCTTATTATAATTCATCTTGTCAGTTTCAGCTCACTATTCCAGTCTGTTCAGACCCCTTCTGGATCCTGACTCTGTCATTCAAAGTATTAACTATCCCTTCTGGCTTCCTCTCATCTACAAATCTGATAAAAGTGCTCTCTCTGCTTCCATTATGTCATTGATAAAGATGTTGAACAGAACACAGTCAAAAACAAATCCCTGGGGCCTCCAAAAGAGACTTCCCTCTTATCGTTGACTTACTTTAAATACTTTTAATATATTGATGATCTCATCAATTGTGGGCAGACCATCTATTAGTACAAATCGCAACTCATCTATGACTTCTCATCACATGCGATTCTTGCATATGACCTCCCATTAATCTCTTGCAATTGATCTACCCAGTGCATTTGAGGTGATTATATTTTGTGGGGATATATATATGTATATATATATATATATATACATATATATACATATATATATACACAGACATGTGCCTGTATGTATATGTGTGTATATATATCATATATATACATATGATATATATAATATATATATATATATATGTCTCAGATAGCAGCACTACCAAGGATAAATGAGAAAATAACAGAAAAGAAAAGAAGGGGAGGGAGAGAGGAAAAAAGGGAGTTAGTCAATTAATAAACATTTATTAGGAACCTACTATGTGGCAGGCACTATGCTAATCCCTGGGGATATAAAGAAAAAGTAAGCTACAGTCTAATGGGGGGAGACCACATGCAAATAACAGAGTACAAACTAGCTATATACAGGAGAAATTGGAGATAACAGAGGGAAGACATTAGAATTAAGAAGGTTTAGGAGAGACATCCTGTAGAAAACAAGACTTTAATGAAAGGAAAGGGAAGGAGGAGGAAGAGGTGAAGAAGGAGGAGGAGAAAGAAGAGAAGGAGGAGGAGGAGAAGAAAGAGGAAGAGAATACTCTTGGGACAGAAAGGAGAAGGAAGTGGAGAGGAGCCTACTCATTTATATAGTTTGAGACTCATAAGAGAAGAGAAAACAAGGATGAAACTGTTGATTGGGGAAGTGGAGAATCTTATGAACCTCATTCCTATTTGAACTAGGGAAGGGAAGGTTGGAAAGGAAAGACCAGAGGCTATAGTTCAGAAATGCAATAAAATCAATAGGAAATTGATCTGGGAAAGAGTGAGAGAAGAGCTTGTATTTATGATAGTGGGTTGAGTTAGACAGGGAATCATCACAAGCAAAACAAACTTCATCTAGAGAAGGACGATTACAAAAAGTAAGGAGAGGGAAAACTAGCAAATCCTATTGATCTCTTTCTGGGCTAGGAAAGGTTGAGGAGGAAAGATGATTAGGAATAGACAATTCCAACTTCAAAGAACTAGTTCTGAATTCGTTACGTTTTCCCTTCTTTGTTTATTTTCTTCCTTTTGAGAAGGTGTTGGTAGCAATCAAAGCTATGAATTTGAATGGGATGAATTCACACATAAAATGGAGGAAGGTAATGGAATGGATCATAAAACTCAACAATTTGTTGTTTGTTAAGAAATACCCTTAAAATATAAAGATTCATACTGTGAATATATTGAAATATTATTGTGCCATAAGAAGTGATGAATATGAAGAATTCAACAAAATTTGGAAAATTTATATGAAACAATGCAAAGTAAGCATAATAAAAACAGTTTCCATAATGTCATAGTAATATGGAAGAAAGCAATAATGAAAAATTCAGTGCCAATTATGACTTCAGAGAATTATGGCTAACTATGCCTCTAGCCTCTCATCTGGTATACTACAGATGCAAGAATACATCATATATTGCAAGACATAATGAATATATTCATTTATTATTTTTGTACTTTGCAAAGAATTATATTTGGGAGTGAGAAGTGGGAATCATTGGGAATAATACGGAAAAGTATAAATGAAACATTTATATTACCCTCCAGAATTATGTGATAGCAATGAAGCAGACAGTCCATCTATCCATTGGTTTTTTCATGATAAAGCTGTTTTTACAATCCTACAGTTTCTTGTATTATATGTTCATAGAACTAGTTGTGCATAAGCCATATTGGTAAATTACTGAAGCCCATTTACGCTGATCATATATTTTTCCATTGCCCTTTGGACTAATCATAGTTATACTTATTCAGAGATTGTGATGGTACGTGATTCTGAGACATAGACCATTACTGAGAGAATACTAGTGTAAAAAAATGATAAAATTTTGTGTCTCTAAGTAGCAAGAAATTATTCAAATTGCTTCATTATTTTCCATATGAAATCTAATCATCTTTATTCTTCCTATTCAATTCTGGGCCAGATCACTTTTCCTATCTTCAGTATCTTTTGAAGCTCTATTGACAGACTTATAGAAGGGGCTACTTGTCATAAATTGTCATATCTGCTTGTCATCAATTGGACAACAGACATCCATCATTCTTTTGGTAACTGGAGAAAGCCTTGGCTGCAAGGCTATAGAGTTTAAATTCTATGTTGTGGATGGTGAAAAGATCAAAATTAATATTACCTTGAGTTTCTACTGTATTGATTTCTACTGTATTGATTCTAAATGTAACTGATTTTCTGCTGCATTAATCTTATAATTGATTCTGCATTTGCCTGAAGCCACCTTTCTATGTCCTTGAGTTGAGCTCAGGACTTAGAGTTACTTTAAAGTTACAAGTTAATGGTACCATCCCCAAAAGATTTGCCATCTGTCCTTGACCATCCTTGTGAAATTAGGGGAGTTTTTATCTCTTTGAAGGAGATAACAAATCTGATAGTTTTGATCCCCTAGCAAAGATTAGAAGATGCAGAAGGGTCCCATAAAATAATATTTCTTAATTATTGGAGAGGGGTGGTTACTAGCCTCATGTGGGTGCTAGCCCACTTTCCTTGATGTAACCAATCATGTTGTCCTCACCCCCATGGGGCTGTCTACCGGTAACCAATAACATTCACTTCCCCACTTACCCTACTCTGTATTTCCCAAAACTTTATGAAGGCTGGTGAGCCCTACATCAGGATCTTTGGTTATTGAGAGGCCATAGATAAATTTATTGGTTACTGCTAATCTAACTAATAAATTGGTCATGCTTAGACCTTCATCTCTCAGTTTACCTTAATTTTCAAATGCAACAGTGGGCACTAATGATTTTTTTTACCGAGAGGGTGTCTCACCAAGTGGTAATTCTATAGGACCCCATTGAATTATAAGAAAAGATTTACACAATAATAATCATAATAACATATCATATATATATAAGTGCTTTAAGGTATATGAAGTACTTTACATATATTATCTCATTTGGTCCTCACAGATTACTATAAGTCATTCAGGAAATCAGCTTCAGGCTAAAAGTTTATAATCTACGAAAGGACTCTGGAGAAATCAACAGTAGCCTAAAAACATAGAACTATATAACAAATGTCTACTTCCAGAACTCTGATGACCCTTTCAAGTCTCTAAAGGAAGGGAGAGACAGGATGCTGGGCAACCAAATAGGCTAAAACAATTGTTTAGAAGAGATGATGAGGCCCTGAAATGGAGTTGTAGCCATTTGAGCAAGCAGAAGAGGGGAGAAATAAGATATGGGTTAGAGGTAGAGTCCGTGAGACATCAGCTGAGGAGATATAGAGAGTAAGAGATAGAAAATGAAGAGTCGAGGAGGACTTCAAGATTGCAAACCTAGGTGACTAGAAGGATGGTGGTACCCTTGACCGAAGAAGGGAAACTGGGAAGTGGGGTGGGTCTAGGGGTGAAGATAATGAGGTTTCTCATCTATCTCATCCTTAGTTTCCTCATCTGTCACATAAAGGGCTTGGACTAGATGATCGTGAATACTTACACTTTCCAGGTCTGTTGGTCACTGCAGTTCTTTTAGAGAGTGTTTATAACTCATCAAAACTCTTACCTCATCTTCTTTCTCATCTTCAAAGGGAAAGACACAGGATATGAAAAAGACTAGAAATACACCCCATTGGTCACTAAAGACACCACACTTTCAGAGCTGACAGACTTCAAAGCCATTCCTAGGGGATCATTCTGTGGCATCAAGAAAGTATAAAAATATGTCAGGTTTGTTTTCCTTAGTGTGTATTATTGTCGATGAGGATGTTTGGAGTTTCTTACTTCTCAAGGAAATCTCCATCCTGTTCAGATATAGTTCTGAAAATCTTTTCCCTCCCTCATTAGACTCACTCCTGGCCTGCCTCATTTCAATTTATTTTCCCTGTTTGTTTCAGTGAAACCACAGCAGAGAGGTTGCCTATAGCAGCATGGGGTCCTCCTGGCTGGCCCCTTTCCAAACAGTGCAGAGGAAATGCCATTAGCTTGGAATAAACAGCGCGGGAAGGTAGGGCATGTTGCTTTCTGATTCCAGGCTAAAAATATGAAACAGAGGAGCTGCAGTAAGAAAGAGGGAAGCTGGTTGTTTCTGGGCTTTCTTAAAGAGGAATAAAATCAAAGTTAAGAGAGATGGAGCTAAGGAGAAAGATTATTTCAAGTATATTCCCTATTGCAAGTTATAGTCAATGTATAGGTGGGCGAGGGCATAGAAATGGGGTAATGTCAGACAGAAAAGATGATTCAAAGTATCTTTTGAAATTGACTGAAAATAAGGGTTAAAAGATTTATCAAACGAAAAGAATGGCGACTGAAATACAATTATGGATTAACCTTCTTTCTGCCGCTTCTTCACACGAGGCTTTGTCTACATGCATGCAGACAGAATGCTTCCAGGAATGACTTCAAGTGGTAACATAAAGATAGACCAATGAGTACAGTCCATTTCCAAGATGGAGAATTGAACAAACTATACCATTGGATTTCTGTAAATAGTCCCACTGCTGTCACAACCAGCTAAGTTCTATAAATGTGGGTAACGAGGAAGGCCACGGCTGCTGCCAATAGTCCTAATAAGGACACAAGCCATTCGCCCACTCTGAAACTGCTTGTGGACAACAGACAAAAGCAGAGTCAGAACCTTTAGGCTGGTACTTTTGTAGACTGGCCTATTGTATTGGAGTTACAGAGCTAACTGTCTACTGAAAAGAAGGAGTATCTTGGCTCAGTCACTCATCACCTGTGCAATCCCAGGCTCTTGACGCATTTAAGCCCCAGTATCTCATCTGTAGATGTTGATAATAATACTTGAACTACCTAGCTCCAGAAGTTGTGGGTCACATTTCTTTTGTTCTGTGACAAAAGTGTTTTACAAAGCTGAAATTACAGTAGCAAAGGTGGCTATTATTATTCATAATATGCTTGCACTGTTTACCTCAGCATTGTTACAGGAATTAACTGAAAAAAAAAAAAGAAAAATAGTCCATTTGGAGTCAAAAGACCTGGGTTCAATTCCTGACTCTGTTATTTACTGACTGCATGATATTGGCCAAGTCTTCTCTGGGCCTCCAGTTATTTGCTGTAAAATAATACTAATAACTCTGGACATTTACATAGAACTTCCTGATTTGGAAAGTGTGTTACATACATTATTTCATTTGAGCTTCACAACCCTGTAAGGCAAGGGTCCTTAATCTTGTTTGTATCCTGGACCCCCCTTTGGAAATCTGGTGAAATCTATGGAACTCTTCTCAGAATAATATTTTTAAATGTACCAAAAAATACATAGGATGGCAAAGTAAATCAATTACAAATCAAAATATTTCTTAAAAAGAGTTTACAATCCCCAAATTAACAGCCCTTGCTATAAAGTAAGTACTATGAGTATCATCTCCATTTTATAGATGAGGAAACTGAGGCTCAGACTGGTCAAGAGACTTGCCAATGGTCACATGTCAAGTTAGCGTATGAGGGAGGATCTATAATCAGATCTTCCTGAGAGCCCCTTGGGGAGATGATAGTTAAGGCCCAACTCTAAGTTGATGATCCTTTCTTAATAATGAATGTGATGGAATTTTGGTAGCAGCAAAAAACAGGAAACAAAATAGATGCCTTTCAACTGGGAAATGACTAAACAGATTACATAACATGGATATGATGGACTACTGATGTCCCATAAGAAACGATGAATATGAAAAAATCAAAGAGGCCCTAGAAGACATAAGAACTGATGCAAAGTGAGATAAGAAGAACCAGGAAAACAATATATACGATAACAGCAACAAGAAAGAAAAAAAATAACAAGATCCAGGCTGACCAATGACCAAGCTTGACCCCAAAGAAGAGAAGCTAGAATACTAGACTATCACACACACACACACACAGACACACACACACACACACACATCCCCTTTCAATTCTTTGTAAAGATAGAAAACTATGGATAGGGAACACTGCATTTACTGACAGATTTGACTGATGTGTTGGTTAGTTTTGCTGAATCACAACCCTCCCTCTCCATTGTTCTTTGTTATTGTGCTCTCAGTGGGAGAAAGGGAAGGGAGAAAAGGGAGAAAAATCTTTTCTATTAGAAAAGACTGTGATGTAAGAACAAAATATATCAATAAAAATACTGAATGAATTTGCAGCACTTTATCGTAGTAGAATGCTATATAAATGTTTGTGGTCATCATTCTCCCTTCTAACCACCACTACCACCTCCTTTCAGCACCTAGGTAGGTTCAGCCCAGATGTCACGAACCCAGAGAAAGCTTTGTTTAGTTCTCTGCCCTCCACCTGTGAGGAGTATGCTCTCTTTGTAAAGAGGTTGTGCGTACAAGCCACAGACAACATATACATATACCTGGAGATAACCTCACTGGAGATAAACCTCCTGATCTTCCCAAACAGGGAACCAGGAAGGCTTTAAAGTAATAGGCAGGAACTTTAATTAAGCTGCGCATTGACTCTGGAGCTCAGGGAGCAATTAGCGCTCTGTGTTTCCTAATGCAGTGGTATTTGTCTCCCTCTAACTCACAGTCAGAAGTCTGGATGCCCTTGGAAAGCTTTGTCCTTCATCTTGGGCTTGCTCTTTCTTTTGCTACCATCTGGTGGCAGTATCAAGATATAGCAACTTGATGTTTAAGAAGGTCACAACAAACCTGCTACTGACTCTGTGTAGCAAAAGACTCTGTTTTCCCACCGAGTCTCTATTTCAGGGCTGACCAAGTTAGGCTGTTCAGCTACATGTGTCCCTTCTGAAATTATAGGATCATGGAGCTGGCCCATGGAGTCAAGAAGACCCAAATTCGAATCTTGCTTCTGACAATATATTGACTGTGTCTGGGCAAATCACTTAACCTCCCAGTGTCCCCTGGCACCTGTGGATAGCCAGCTGTCCTTGGGTAGATCTGAATTCCGTGACTTTTCCATTGAAACCAAGCTACTCTCAGGCCCACCCAGTACTAGGAAGCCTTCCATCATATTGCTCAGTAGCAGGCAGAAGCAGCTGTGCCAGATTGGAACTGAGCATCATATCAGCTTAATGGACTCATTAGCTCCGTCTAGCAGCTCTGGGTGAATATTACCCCAAATGCAACAACACGGGGTATGTGAGGTTGGCCCATAGGGGTGCCAAACACTTTAAAAATTTCATTTTCGGTGTGTTGAAATGGAAGTTTCTATTTTTACAGCTTCCACTGCCACAACCATTTAAATGACTAGTTTGTTTTGTTTTGTTCTTTTTTTCTTGCTTAATAAAAGTATATATGGTCCCTAATTAAATCTTTAGACTCTTCTATTAGGGAAGGAAAGACCCAGGCATCATGGTGGCTCCATCCCCAACGTAAACCCCATTCCCAGGAAACCCCCTTCCAGCAGAGACTTAGTAGACTCCCTTGTTTGCCAGCTGTAGTAATAACATCTCTAATTACAGGGCCAGTACTGTGTGGTAGAAAGAGCGGTGGATTTGAATTCAGAACATCTGGGTCCAAATCTCTCCTCTTCCACTGAATGACTTAGATGCAATCAATCTCTCTGGGCCACAATTTTCTTAACCTATAAAATTTCTTTCCTAACTCACAATAATGGTGCTACTACTGTTACTAATTATTATTAGTGTATCTGCAGCCCTGCTGGGTTTCCTCTCCGTGGAACAAGATGCCCTTCCCAGGATAAGCTCATCACTTCTAAACTCATCATCATGCTGCTAATTAATTCAAGCCTGGATACCACCTCTCTCAGCCTATTCTCCCCACTAATTGGAGGGCTCCAGGGTGGAATACCAAATTCCCTCCAAAGCCTTTCTTTACTGAGGGCAGAAATTGGACTTCCAGCTCTTTCTACTTTGCGACTATAGCTCTGCCTCATTTTGTCCCCAGGGGAAAAGATGTGCAGGGTATCACCTAGTATGTGTGCCCTCCTCCCTTTGCACCCTCCTTTTGTATGTTGTCTTCCCCTCTCCACTTTTGATTCTAAACTTCCTGAGGGAAAAGACTATCTTTCTTTTTCTAATTTTTATCCCCAACACTTAGCACAGTGCCTGGCACATAGTAGGCACCTAATAAATGTTTTTTTTAATTAAATTGAATTATTGAGCAGCTATGTGGTATATGATACACTTGGAGTCAGAAAACCTGAGTTCAAATCTAGCCTCAGACACTTGCTATCTGTGTAACACTGGGCAAGTTTATTAACTTCTCTCAGCTTCAGTTTCTTTTTTTAAATTATTTAAAATTATTATTTTTTAGTTTTCGGCATTGATTTCCACAAGATTTTGAATTACACATTTTCTCCCCATTTCTACCCTCCCCCCCCACTCCAAGATGGCATATATTCTGATTGCCCCATTCCGCAGTCAAACCTCTCTTCTGTCACCCCACTCCCTCTCATCCCCTTTTCCCTTACTTTCTTGTAGGGCAAGATAGATTTCTATGCCCCATTCCCTATATATCTTATTTCCCAGGTGCATGCAAAAACAACTTTTTTTAACATCTACTTTTAAAACTTTGAGTTCCAAATTCTCTCCCCTCTTCCCTCCCCACCCACACTCCCTAAGAAGGCAAGCAATTCAACATAGGTCACATGTGTATCATTATGTAAAACCCTTCCACAATACTCATGTTGTGAAAGACTAACTATATTTTGCTCCCTCCTATCCAGTCCCCCTTTATTCAATTTTCTCCCTTGACCCTGTCCTTTTTTAAAAGTGTTTGCTTTTGATTACCTCCTCCCCCTATCTGCCCTCCCTTCTATCATCCTTCCTCCTTCTTTCCTCTGGGGTAAGATACTCAATCGAGTGTGTGTTATTCCCTCCTCAAGTCAAATCTTACGAGAGCAAGATTCACTCATTCCCCCTCACCTGCCCCCTCTTCCCTTCAAAAGAACTGCTTTTTCTTGCCACTTTTATGCAAGATAATTTACCCCATTCTATCTCTCCCTTTCTCCCTCTCTCAATATATTCCTCTCTCATCCCTTAATTTGATTTTATTTTTTAGATATTATCCCTTCATGTTCAACTCACCCTGTGCCCTCTGTGTATATATGTATGTGTGTGTGTGTGTGTGTGTGTGTGTGTGTGTGTGTTCCCTTCAGCTACCCTAACACTGAGGCCTCATGAATCATACACATCATCTTTCCATGTAGGAATGTAAACAAAACAGTTCAACTTTAGTAAGTCCCTTATGATTTCTCTTTCTTGTTTACCTTTTCATGCTCCTATTGATTCTTGTGTTTGAAAGTCATATTTCCTATTCAGCCCTGGTCTTTTCGCTGAGAAAGCTTAAAAGTCCTCTACTTTATTGAAAACCCATATTTTGCCTTGGAGCATGATACTCAGTTTTGCTGGGTAGGTGATTCTTGGTTTTAATCCTAGCTCCATTGACCTCCGGAATATCATATTCCAAGCCCTTCAATACCTTGATGTAGAAACTGCTAGATCTTGTGTTGTCCTGATTGTGTTTCCACAATACTCAAATTGTTTCTTTCTGGCTGCTTGCAGAATTTTGTCCTTGATCTAGGAGCTCTGGAATTTGGCAACAATATTCCTAGGAGATTTCTTTTTGGGATCTTTTTCAGGAGGCGATCGATGGATTCTTTCAATTTCTATTTTGCCCTGTGGCTCTAGAATATCAGGGCAGTTCTCCTTGATAATTTCTTGAAGGATGATATCTAGGCTCTTTTTTTGATCATGTCTTTCAGGTAATTTTTAATTCAGATAATTTTTAAATTATCTCTCCTGGATCTATTTTCCAGGTGAGTGGTTTTTCCAATGAGATATTTCACATTGTCTTCCATTTTTTCATTCCTTTGGTTCTGTTTTATATCTTGATTTCTCATAAAGTCACTAGCTTCCACTTGCTCCAATCTAATTTTTAAGGTGGTATTTTCTTCAGTGGTCTTTTGGACCTTCTTTTGCATTTGTCTAATTCTGCCTTTCAAAGCATTCTTCTCCTCATTGGCTTTTTGGAGCTCTTTTGCCATTTCAGTTAGTCTATTTTTTAAGGTATTATTTTCTTCAGTATTTTTTTGGATCTCTGTTAGCAAGTCATTGACTTGTTTTTCATAGTTTTCTTGCATCACTCTCATTTTTCTTCCCAATTTTTCCTCTACTTCTCTAACTTGCTTTTCCAAATCCTTTTTGGAAAAGGCCTGAGACCAATTCATATTTTTCTTGGAGGCTTTTGATGTAAGCTCTTTGACTTTGTTGACTTCTTCTGGCTGTATTTTGTGGTCTTCTTTGTTACCAAAGAAAGATTCGAAACTCTGAGTCTGAATCTGAGTTCGTTTTTGCTGCCTATTCATGTTCCCAGCCAACTACTTGACCCTTGAGTTTTTTGTCGGAGTATGACTGCTTGTAGAGTAGAGAGTACTTTGTCCCAAGCTTGAGGGGCTGCGCTGCTATTTTCAGATCTACTTCTACACAGCAAGCTCTGCCACACCAGTGCTTCTCCTCCCCCAAGAACCACCAACCCAAACCGTGACTCAGGTCTTAAGCAGCTTCTTCACTCCTGCTCTGATCTGCCACTTAATTCCTCCCACCAGGTGGCCCTGGGGCCAGAAGTAACTGCAGCTGTAGCTCTGGAAGCAGGCTCAGAGCTGCACTACCTCTGCTGACCCTGGGAAGTGGCCAACCTCGAACTCCTTTCACTCTGTCCCAGCAGCTTTTCCCACTAACCTTCTCTGTTGTCTTTGGCATTTGTGAATTGAGAAGTCTGGTAACTGCCACAGCTTACTGATTCAGGGCGCTAAGCCTGTTCCGTCTGGCTCCTGGTCTGGTTGGTCCTGGCATGGCCCACACTGGGCTCTGCTCCATTCCACTCCCAGCTCACTGCAATGGACCCTTCCCAGTGACCATCCAGGCTGTCCTTGGCTGGAGCCCTGCTTCCCTTTGCTATTTTGTGGGTTCTGCAGCTCTAGGATTTGTTCAGAGCCATTTTTATAGGTGTTTGGAGGGACCTGTCAGGGAGCTTAAGCGAGTCCCTGCTTTCCAGCTGCCATCTTGGCTCTGCCCCCAGCTTCAGTTTCCTTATTTGTAAAGTAGAGAGCATGGGGTATCATAGGATGGTTATGAGGATCAAATGCAATTACATGTTAAGTACTTTGTAAATCTTAAAACACTGTGTCAACACTAGCTGTCATTATTATTACATTAATAACATACTATTTGCCATTTATAATAATAAATCATGTTTCTGTAACCTTTTATGGTCTAGAAAGCACATTTACCCAAGGTAGGTCATGAAAATATTTTTACCCCCGTTTCAGAGGTAAGGAAACTGAGTGCGAGAGGTTAAGTGGATACACTCATACGGTATGTCAGAGACAGAACTTGAATCCAATTCATTTAAGCAAATACTTAGCCTTTACTGTATGGAGAGCACTTGAGAGTCCTCTGATTCCAGATCTTGGATCCTTCCCACTCAACCAGACAGAAAAAAGGAAAAACAGAGAGGGTAAAAAAGGGCGTTGAAGTGTCACCCACATGGGTTGTTACAAAGACACTCCCCCTGCTCTGACAGAAGTCTACTCTAAAGCTAATGAGACTATCCCCGCACCCCCCCAGTTCTCCAGACCTATTTATGTAAACCCCTGGATCTTTCAACTCTGGATATACCACATCATTTTAAATTGTACCGACTAAACCCCAAACACACATCCATGCACGCATACACACACATTATGGTCAATAACAGTAAGAGCATCAATTAATCAATCAGCATTTATTATGCACCTCCTATGTGGCAGGTACTGTGTTAACTGCTGGGGATACAAAAAGAGGCAAAGGAGAATCCCTGCCTTCAAGGAGCTTATAATATAATGAGCATGAGGCTGAAAAGAACGCAATGAAACGTAATAGGGATAAATGCAGTCTTCTGCTTGGGTCCAAACCACACATGCCTCAACTTCCCAAGTACAAGATGGAGGAAACATGGTGGGGGAGTATTTAGAGGAGGATAACTGGACTGGTGAAGGACTTCTCATGCTCACACTATATGAGGAACCATCGAAAGACTTGGGAAAGCTAGCCTGCAGAAAACAAGACTGAGGGTGAGGAGAGATTTGATAATGCTCTACAGGGATTTTAAGGATTATTTATTACCCAGAAGAAGGTTTAGACTAGTCCTGCTAGATCATAGAGGCTAGAACTCACAGTGAGTAGGTAAAAGTTGCAAAGAGGCAAAAGGAATCTTGATGTGAGTGAAAATTCCCTAACAATTAGAGATATGCACAAACTCTCATTGCCTTCAGAGCAATGGGTTCCTCTTCGTTGGAGGTATCTAAAGAGAAGTTGGATGACTACTTGTTAAGTATATTGTAGCGGAAATTCTGGTGCAATGATGGATGAGTTGTATTAGATACTCTCTAAAGTCGCTTCTAGCTATGAAATGCTGTGTTTTGGTGATTCTCCTTGATAATTGTAACATCTTTAAGGGCTCACCCTCTCAATCCCAGCTCACACAGGTAAATACCATGAGGGTTGGATTCTCGGGGTAATCCTGAGAGAATGTTGCTTCTAATGCTATCTCTCACGAGCTCCTCATCCAGAGTTGTTGTTGTTGAGTCATTTCTGCAGTGTTTAACTCTTTGTGACCCCATTTGGAGGCTTCTTGGCAAAGATACTGGATTGATTTGCTACTTCCTTCTCTAGATCATTTTACAGATAAGGAAACTGAGGCAAACAGGGCTAAGAAACTTGCCCAGGGTCACACAGCTAGTAAGTGTCTGAGACTGGATTTGAACTCATGAGGATGAGTCTTCCTGATTCCAAGCCCAGTGCTCTATCCATTGTACCACCTAACTGCCCCCTCACCCTCTATATCAATCAACCAGTTGATATTCATTAATTTTTACAAAGTGATATTTACTGAGAAGGCAAAATAAGACATAATTACCTAAGGTATCCCCCAAACAGGGGTCAAACCCTCCCCTTTCATAGGGAACTTAAGTTTAAAGTACAAAAATAAGAAGGTACACATATAGAAGACCTATGACTAAGGGTTAACTCCCAAGTTCTAACCCTGTGAATCCTATTCTCCTTTTGTAGAGTTCTCACCATTCTTCCTCTTAAGGCAACTAGGGAATACCTTCACTGAGGACTGTATCTGAAGCTAGAAACTCTACAACCACATACACAGAATCAAAGCTAATAGCAATTACAGGACCAGCTCAGGACTACCAAGTAGAAAAATGCACACTAGTATGGAGCAAACCCAATCAGAACAATGTGATGACATTGCCAGAAGACATCAATGGCCCTGCAGCAGCAGAGACATGAGTCGTGCTCTAGGAGTATTCCAGGGGCTTATCCATTTCTCCCACTAATGGTAACATGTCTTTGTGGGAAAATCTTCCCCAGGTTTATGAGATGGAGGCTGGTAAGGGGTGGTGCATATTCCACTGCTGTATTCCTTACTCTGCCTTTGCTTTGAGCTAGTTTTATACTCTGGCATACAAAAAAAGGAAGTGTACTGATGAGGGCTCATAAGTTATAGTTTGAATAGATGAAGAGTAAGGATGCTTTGAACATAGGCTAGTTCTCTGTGGGGGGCACACATAAGATAGGACGATGCACTCTTACTCAAAGAACAGTGATTAACAGATTGATGTCAACCTGGAGGAGATATCTCTGGTGGAATGATCTAGATCTTTGACCATGTTTTGTTCAGTGTTTTTATACCTGATTTGAAGAATGATAGTTATGTATTGAAAATGTATGTATATATGCAAAAACTCTAGTTATGGAGTCAGGAAAGACACATTTTGAATCCTTGTTCTATAAATTAGTAGTTTAGAACAGCCTATAGAATAAGCTAGATGGAGCAGTGGGTAAAGACACTAGGCCTAGAGTCAGAAGACCATTCAAATCCTTCCTCAGACACTTAATAGTGTGATTCCGAGAAGTCATTTAATCTCTGTCTGCCTCAGTTTTCCTACCTGGAAAATGTAGATAATAACACCGAGTACCATCCCTAGAGTTGTCGTGAGGACTAAATGAGATAATATTTGTAAAGCACTTAGCACAGTGCCTGGTGTAGAATAATCATACACAAGTCATTTCTTCTTTCAGAGCTTCAGTTACCTCATCTGTAAAATGGTATTAATGATTACATTGTCTCACAGAGTTGTCGTGAGGAAGCATTTTGAAAACCTTTAAGTATCCCCAAAATGTGAGTCATCATTATTTCACAAATCTATAGCTTTTCCTTCTTAGCAAGTTCACAAATGGCACAAAACAGAGAGGGACAGTGTGATCAGAATAGTGAGGACCTCCAAACATTGTCATCTAAGTTCAAAGAATCATCGGTCTATGATCTCATACGTTGATGGTCACCTCCCCTAACACCAAAGTGTACATAGCCTAGGACCCTGGGCCCAGGAACTCTGGGAATTACTGCCCCTCCAAACTACCAGGTGGTGCAGTAGACAGAGTACTGGGCTTGGAACCAGAAAGGCTCATCTTCCTGAGGTCATATCTGGCCTCAGACACTTACTAGCTTTGTGACCCTGTCACTTAACCCTGTTTGCCTCGGTTGTTCATCTGTAAAATGAACCAGAGAAGAAAATGGCTAACTACTCCAGTATCTTTGCCAAGAAAAAGCCCAAATGGGGTCACAAAGAGTTGGACACAACTGAAATGACTAAACAATAATAAACTACCAGCCTAGCTTCTAGCTTGATCCCTACGGTTATCATTGAAGGAGGCAATCCTTGAAGATAAGAAGTCTGAAATCACCACCACTACCAATACCAATGGCAAATCGTGGGGAGGTAAAGCCAAGAACTCCAGGAATAATAGCACCATCCACCCTCCCCTTAGACCATTGACCTTGCTTCCAGCCTCGCCCAGTCCACCAGCTGTGGTCCAGGAAACAAACACTTTTGGAGTTATTACCAAGCAACTGCTTCTATAGGTGCTCCTGCAGCTCCCACCTCTTTATCAGCCACAGCTACTGAAGACTCAGAAAAGCAAGTTCTTATCCCCAAAATCCATGACACTGTCAAATGGCCCAAATGTCAGGAACGGACATGGTTTCATCAATGGAAATGACACTAAAGATAATATATTGTCTGCTTTGCTGCTGCACCATAACATCCACTAGGCCATTCCATTTGAGTTGCAGCTGACACCTCCTATCTATGAGAATGTGATCTCCTTAGAAGAGTAACTATAATGCTTTTTTATTTGTATCCTATTTTTCATTCATTTGTTTTTTCTTTTCTTCATTCCTTCGTTCATTCATTTAGGTACAGCTAGAAGGGATCTTGTAGATCAGTGGTATCAAATTCAAATAGAAATGTATCCCTGTCAGCTGCATATTGACTTAGAAAACCACAAATTAACATTACCTATGTTGCATTGCATTCTTCTTTTATTTTGTTAAACATTGCTCAATTACATTTTAATCCGATTGAGGCCCCACTAGAGAGTTTTCTGCACAGGCTATGGGTGACCTGCAAGTTTGACAACTCTATTATAGACCATTTAGTACAATCTCCTTATTTTACAGATGAGGAAACCAAGATCCAAGACAGTTAAATAGCTCACATGAGGTCACCTTACTACATAGGTAGTAAGTGGCTGAGCTGGAATTTAAATCTAGAACATCTGACTCCCCACTCAGCATTCTTTCCACACATCACCCTGCTTCACATGAAATTAAGAATGTTCTGCCTGAAGAAGTCATCCACCTTCAAGCAAAGGTAGAAGAAGCACTTGTTAGGGATACATATCATAGGTTATACTTGATAACCAGGAAGGTTGTCTTTTCCAGCCCTGGGATTCAAAAGTTTCTTTATCTCACTAACAGCACAAAATGATATCTATCATACTTTATAAGAATTTCCCTGAGGAGAAGAGATGCCAGAGCTCTTTAGCAATTTAAACTAGATAAAGTCATCCAAAATGCACTGGTAGTAGTGCCTGAATGTAGGGACTGTCTCTTCTCTCACTTCTCTTGTTCTACCCTATCTACCCACGACTTTCTTAATGAATGAGAACAGCAATAAGATGTCCCAAATGGATCTGTACAGGACCCCTTCAGGACATGTAAATTCTTATCCTTAGTCTGTACATTAAGAATCTGAGATCTCAGAGCTAAATGCCTTATCCTCAGACTGAATCAGCAAACTCGAGTTGAGATATATTTAGAGGCAAGGGAAGTGCTGCATAAGACTGTCTTCTTCACTTTGGTTCAGTCACATTGAGATAGTGGACAACTCATCCCAAGAGAGTACAAATGACCCCCCAAAAAAGCCTCCACCAAAATCCTGGTGAGGAGGACAGAAAGGGGGTTGAAGGTAAGACTCTCCTGTTGGGAAAGTCAGGAGGCCCAAGGATGATAACCCACCTAGAGAAGAAACCTACTCTCCAAGATGTTGGCATCCAGGGAAAAACCCCACCCTAGTCACAGCTCTGAAGTACTTATATTTTGGTCATGCTTTGAATCAGATCTTGAGTGGGATGGTGTTCTCAGATGACCGCACAATTTATAGAATGAATGATGTGAAAATCTGTCAGTTTTATGCCTAGCTTTGAGATAGCTTAGGTGCAGTCTTACTTGCAGACAAAATAGAGGAAATTTCCTTGTTTTTTGAGCATCAGAATTGTGATTCTACTGAAATTATGTTGAAACCTCAAAATAGTGCTACTCATGATACAGCAAAACTGAAAAGTATCTTGGATGTCAATGACAGATATTAATTATTAAGGCTCCCAAGCTTATTATTATAAGGTGGTGCCACAGGATTGGGACATCAAGGAGAGAGCTTCAATGTCAACACAACTATATGTCTAAGAAGAGTATGTATTATGTGTGCAAAAAATTTTTGTTTGTCCTTTGTTCCAGGTTGTATAAGCCCAGAACTTGGGGTTCTGGGTCTTTGGTTATAATACATTGAAATCTTTCTTATTGCTTTAATATATATATATATATATTACACACAATATACATACACATATGCACATGCTATACATATATACACATATACACTTATACATATACTTATATTCATATATGTGTATATATGCATGCAGATTATATGTGTACGTACATATATATTAAATGTATAGAATGAGCATGGGAGCTGTGCACAAAGTTCTGGATTTGGAGTCAAATGGCCTGGATTTGAATCCTGCCTCTGCCACTTGCTACCTGTACAACCTTGAACATATCTTTTAACCAGGGTTTCAGTTTCATCTCTAAAATGAGGGACTTTAATGAGAAGACCTCTGTGGTCCCTTTTAGCTCTAAATATATGACTCAATATACATTTATGTTGGTGTGTAGTATATGATGAATGTGTAATACCATAAATGAATAGATATATACATTCACACATGAAAAGGCACGTGTATATATGTAAACACAAAATAAACACATTGATACCTGCATGGATAAATAAAATATATTTCCTATATATGAAATAGTTGGAATTTATGTAGTGATCTAATATTTGCAGATCATTTTGCAAACATCTCATTAGATCCTCACAACAGCCCCACAAAGAAGGTACTACAGGTATTACCATTCTCATTTTATGGCAGAGGAAGCAAAGTTAAGTGCCTTGACCATGGTCACACAAGGGAATTAAACCCAGGATCCTGCTGACTCCAAGCCCAACCTTCTTCCACTATATCATGCAGCCTCTCAAATATATGCGTATACCACTTAGACTATAAATATATTGCATGGATTAGAGATAAATACACATATTCAGTCAATAAGCATTTAGTAAGTACCTACTATGTGCCAGGTCCTGTGCTTAACACTGGGGATGCAAAGACAGAACACAGTCCCTGTCCCTGAGGAGCTCAAGGTCTTTCTGTCTCATTTTTACCATCTCACCCAAGCTTTCTTTTTATAATCTCAGAATATATGGTTCCTTTCTGAGCCTCCTCAGATGCTGATAAAAGTATCCCAAATCTTGTGTAAGGGCTGATGGCAACAATATATACCAGAACAGTCTTTATTGCAATGCACATCGATCACAGTAGCCCATTAACAGTTGATGTAATTTTTCTCCCCTTTTGAGTGAGTCCCATTTGAGAACCATAGAGAACTTTGCACTTTTCCCATACTTTTTCTCAGCTAAATGGAGCTCCAGAACTATCAGGGTAAGGTTGGGACTCATTGTGATCCCAGCTCTTGATGCTTCCTATTCAATAGGACCAGGACAGTGGCTACCAATCCTGGTTGCTAAACTAGCAGTTGTGGTGAATAGATACATGTATATGATATTTGGGGTTGGCACAGTAATGAGTAGCTCTTACCTGAAGCAAAGTAATAGAACTTAGGATGCTGTTATAGCCTCAAGTGAGATGATACTTTGCAAAGGTTGTTCCTTGGTTCAGGTCTGGCTTAGGGTCCTCTCAATACAGAGATTATGTGATTTTTAACAAAAAGCTTTTAAAGCACTTCCAAGGTCATAAATTTGTAACCAGCTAAAGTTTAAAGACAAAAAACAAAATGATACTTACGACAAATGACCATATGTGAATAACGTTCCTCTTTGGTATTTCAGGTCATTTGTCTTTGTTCTGGTTTCTAGAGTCAAGTAGTACAAAAGCTTAATCCCTCTTTTTCGTGAAAGTCTTTCAACTCTTTAAGACATTTATATCCCCTTAAATCTTTTATTGTCTAGGCAACACATCCCTAGTTTCTTTAATGAATGCTAGTATGATATGAACTTGAGGCCTTTTACCATCCAGGCAGTGCTACTCTATGTTTTTCAGCTTATCAAGCCCACTACCCACTAGTCCAGTACCAAAGACCTTCTTGAGATACTGCCCACCCTGTGAGGAGTATCAACGCTGGCATGAGCTCTCAAACGCTGCTGACCTGGCTGAGGATTGGAGGCTGAGTAATTAAAACATACCCCTTTCTTCTATAACCAAGTAGAAATTAGAAGTCTCCTAATTCTTGGCTTGACTGTACTAGTAGACCAAGTACTCATCATCAACCCTGTAATGTAAACCACCCTATCACCTCTCTACCTCTTGCTCAAGAGGTGATGAGCAAATCAAAACTACCCTTACTTCTCGAAAGGCATCGCAATTTCCTACCCTATGGCCCCACTCAGAATCCCTGTATTTTTGAGTTATATGCTGCCAGCCCGGGCACCAAGCCTGTTCCCTTATATCCATGTAGGTCAGCCTAGGTTTAAGTGTACCAATCCCACTCTACACTAAAATCTTTCTATTGTGTCCTCTGGAATTTCTGTATTATTTTTATTAAATAGTCCTTCATATTGGATCTGTTGCCTCTAGCCCATCCAAAGAAATTACTTCATGCTTGGACTGAATTTTCTGTATACCTGTTATTTAACTCCAATAAAAACGCAAGTTCCTTGAAGGCAGAGACTTTCATTTTTGCTTTTTATTCCCAGTACTTAGCATAATTCCTAGCACAGAGGAATATAAGAGGAGATTGTCAGATTGAGTTGAATTGAATCCCTAAACTGTGGTGCCCAGAGCTGAACACCATATTTTAGCTGTGGTCTGATCAGTATACAGGACAATTGAGCTATCAACTCTGTATTCCTTGAAACCTTATGTTAATACAACAAATGATCACATTTTTTGTTTGTTTGTTTTGGTCTGACACATATTGAGTTTAGAGTCCATGAAAAACCCCAGACCTCTTCCATACAAATTGATATCTAACCATGTCTCTCCCTCTTCTGTTTTGAAATTAATTTTTGAACCCAAATGTAAGACTTTACATTTATCCCTATTCATTTTTATCTGCTTTGATTCGTCACAGTGTTCTAGTCTGTCAAGATAGTCTTGGGATCCTAGATCTGTGACCAGGAGTGTTATATTTCTCTCTGAGCTTCGCGTCATCTGCAAATTTGATAAGTATGACACCCACACTTTTATATACATCCTTGATAAAAATGTTAAGCAGCATAGGGCTATACTTGTACCAGTCCCTGAGGTACTTCATTAGAGACTTCCTTCCAAGTTGACATTGCACCATTAATGACCACTTTTGTATCCAACCCTTCGATCAATTCCATATCCATCTTATTTGCTATTATTTAGTTCATACATATGTTTCTATTTTTTTTCTACAAGAACAGTATAAGATACTCTTTGAATACTACAACATTCCCCCTATTTAGCAGTTTAGTAATGCTGTCTAAAAAGGAAGCAAGGTTTTTCTTGGACAACTTGTTTTTGATGAAGCTATCTTGGTTCTTTGTGATGCCTGCTTCCTTTTCTAGATATTCACTAACCTCCCTTTAATACCAGGTCCCAGAAGTCTGCCAGGAATTAACATCAAACTCACTGGCCTGGGATTTGCAGATTGCATTCTCTTCTTGGAGTGACATTTGTGCTAGGGTCTTCACCAGCAAGTTGCCCTATCTCAGTACGCAATGATGAGGCGGGAGCAATGATGGTTATAACTCCGATTTATTGGCAGACATTATCCAGTTTTATAGGGTTTTGCACTACATAAGCAGAAGCAGGTGTTCAAGGAGATGAAAGCATGGGAAAAAAGATGTGCTTCAGTAATGTATTGTTGCACTTAGATTAGTAGCGATATCTGGTGGGAAGAATCTGGATTATAGTAAACTATGCTGCCTACAAGCGTATGGGAAAACTAGGGCTGTGGTAAGGTGGTTTCCATAGAAGTATGGGAACAGGAGGGGAGTGCTATTCTACAGTGACAGGGAAGGCTGGGAACAGGAGGGGAGTGCTGTTTCTACAGTATCTAAAAAGGCATGGGAAGGCTCGAGCAGGATACAGGCTGGTATCAATACTGCATGAGCTATGTGAGGCATGGGGCAGGATGCCCTTGTAAAGTATCCAAGAAGTTCCCATTAATTAAAGCATGTTTGTGTTAGGCACTGGTTCAAGAGCATTAGGTAGTGGCCAGCTGTGTTCCTCCTACTGGGCTTGTGAGTCCTTGGTGGTGCATGAGAAAGGATGGCTATCAGAGCAAGAGGGGTGCTGTTAGGGGGGCTGCTAGGGACGGAAGTCTTTCCTCCGGGCGCCTACCGTTCCAACTCCTACTAAGCCTGTCTGGTTTTACCCAGGAAACAGGCCAAGTGCTAGGGTCCAAGCAGCCCCGGGGTCGGCACTAACTCCCTACACATTTGCCCTTCTCAAATCCTGTTCTCCTGTAGTTTTCCACTATCTTTTGAAGATCACTGTGGCTCAGCAATTACATCACCCTTCCCCCTCCCCAACTCAAGGATGTTATCTGTATCAGGTGATTTGAATTCACCAATTCAGAATAAGACTATATATTTTTTGGCTACATTTAGGTCTTCAGTCATCATTCTCAGGGTAAATCATCTCTTTGGACAAGCCAAACATCTGACATTTTCAACATTTTCATCAATCCTCTGAATGGGGAATGTTAAGGCTTGCTTTGCACCATACAGCTCAGCTCCCTAAACAGTGAGAACTAACCCAAAATGATTTAGGCAATTCCAGGAGGTTATGCGGTCCCCCTCACTAATGTCTTCAAGCAAAGGCTGTTGTGTTTCTAGGTGTGTGGTAATTGGGCTTACTTTTCGGATATGAATTGAGCTAAATGGCTACTAAGGTCCCTATTGACTCTGAAATTCTATGTTTCTGTGGAGGATAGCAAAAGTAAAAGTTTCTGGGAAAATTTTGCTAGATGTCCTGAGTAATGAACACGAACAACACAGACGATATCTGTTCTGATCATTCAAGGGAAACTGGACAACATAATGTGGTTTTCTTTTTTTGAGGAATGGGGTGATTGATGATGAAGCAAACACATTTCTAGCATGACCCATAAACAAAGTATCTATATCTACTCTGGAAAATTCCAATATACAGAAGAGCCAAGGAAACTTCCATATTAAAAAAAATCACAAGATGATAGTGGTATATTTCTTGGGTATCAATAGGATTGTATGTGGAATTTGGATCCAACAGTTCCATAGAAATACAGAATCTGAAAGTTGGGAGGGGTCATCTAGTCTAACCCAGATTTGGAATCCCCTCTCCTCCATCTCTACCTCCCATTAAAGATCTCCAGTGATGGAAGACCTACTACTTTATGAAGTGTCCCATAACACTTAAAGATAGCTCTAATTATTAGAAAGTTTTTTATCAAGCTGATATCACCCTCTTTAACTTTCATTTATTGCTTCTAATTCAACCCAAGGCACCAAGCAGGACAAGTCTAATCTCTCTTTCTTCTGACAAGCTGGCAAATATGTGAGGATAGCATTCATGTTCCCATTTGCCTTCTATTCCCTAGGCTAAACTTTTCTTGTTCCAGTCTTAATATAGCATGGGTTCGAGTGTTCTTACCATCTGGATTGCTCTCTTTTGGCTATTTTCAAATTTCTCTTTCAAATTTCTCTCAATTCTCTTTCTAAAATATGATACCCAGAACTAAATGCAATATCACAGATGTTTTCTGACCCAGGGACTTGAACTCTTTGACAGGTGCCTTTTTAGAATCTCCCACTTATCTTGCATCTTGACCGTCATTTTGCTGTTGTTGTTTTATACTTCTGTATCCGAAGATTGGGGCATCAGGATGACACAGTGGATAGAGTGTCAGGCCAGAAGTCAGGAAGACTTATCTTTGTGAATTCAAATCTGGCCTCAGACACTTACTAGCTCTGTGATCCTGAGAAAGTCACTTAACCCTGTTTGCCTCAGTTTCTTCATCTGTAAAATGATCTGGGGAAGTAAATGGCAGTACTTTTGCCATGAAAACCCCCATGGGGTCACAAAGAGTCAGTTATTGACTGAAACACCTGAATAACAACAAAATCTCAAAATCGTTTTGCTGGATAGAGAAAATGAAAGCAAGATAGGAATTAATTCCACCTCTGCTCATCATTTTTTAGCAGGTCAATTTCATTCTCCCCCTACACACACACACACACACACACACACATACACACACACACACACACACAAATAGCTTGTAAAACTCAATTTGTTGTTGCTAAGTTCATTCTGATATTTAATTTTCTTATTCTTACAGGATCATATCATTCTTTCATATTCATCCTTGGTTCCTTCTCCATCTTTATCTTGTACATACTACTATAGATCCAGAACCTCATTGATGTAGATTTCCCTTTGCCAGTGTAAATTGCAATCCATCCATCCTGTCCAATTTTTGTCCATATCTTTCTATCAATCACTCATAGAGAATCTATCCAATGTACTGTGGTTGTGGTTGTTCAGTTGTTTCAGTTGTAACTGACTCTTTGTGACTGTGGGGTTTTCTTGACAAAGACAACTGGAGTGGTTTGTCATTTCCTTCTCCAGATTGTTTTACAGATGAGAAAACCAAAGTAAACAGGGTTAAACAATTTGTCCAGGGTCACATCACACAGCTAGTAAGTATCTGAAGCTAGATTTGAACTCAGGTTTTCCTGATTCCAGGCACAGTGCTCTATCTACTGCCCCACCTAGCTGCCCTAACATTATAGACCCTTTTCTAAACCTTTAAATAAAAATAAGATTTTTTTTAGCATAGAAAGCTTAGTATTATGGAAAGAATCATGAAATAAGGGTTTGATATCTAAGATTGTAGGGAATGAATACAAATACATAAGGCCAAGAGTGATTTCCCCCATCAGAATGTAAATTCATTGAGGATATGGACTATTTTGTTCTTGTCTTTGTACCTCCAGTGCTTAGCATGGTGCCTTAGGAAATGTTTGATCAATGCTTCTTATTTGATTGATTCATCAAAAAAAGAGTGTTCAAAGAATATGAACTACTACTGAAATAGAAGGGGAAAGTGAGCAGCATTGCTGGACCTTCGCACAATATGATGGTTCCAGGTAGGGACTCATCATTCACCAGTGAGTTGACCTCAAGGTAGAGTTATCCCCAATGAGGCAGACAACAAGCATGAATTTAGAGCAGGCTAGGTTAGCTGGCTTGGAGAGTCATAAAAGAACCTGGCAACAGACTAGATGCGTGGGCTAAGAGTGAGGACTTGAGGATGACACCTAGATTGAAAGCTAGAGTGATTTAGAGGATAGCAGTGGCTTGAAAGAGAGGAGGAATTGAAGAAAATAATAATGAATTCTGCCTTGTATGGGCTGAGTTCAAGATGCAAAGAGACATTCAATTTGAGATATCCAAAAGAAAGTCGGAAATATAAGGCTGAAAGTCAAGAGAGAGGTTGGGACTGGATAAAGAGATCTGAAAATCACCTTCATAATGATGATAATTAGATCCATGGGAGATGAGGAAATCACCATGCTAAATAGTGTAGAAGAAAAAGAGAAGTGGTCCCATGGTAGATCCTTGGAGGACACCCACATTAGGTGGGTGTGACCTGGATGAAGAAGCAAAAGAGACTGAAAAGTAGTCAATCAAATCAGGAGACAACAGTGCCACACACACACACACACACACACACACACACACACACACGCACACACAGACGCCCAGAGGAAAGGGTAGCAAGGATGAGGCTATTGGCAACGTCAAGTGCTGCAGAGATATGGAGAAGGATGAAGACTTACACTTGAGGAAAATCACGCTGGCAGCTGAACGGAGGATGGATTGCAGTAGAGACAGACTTGAGACAGGTATACCAATTAAAAGTCTGTTGGAGTAACCTAGGCAAGAGGTAATGATGGCCTGAACTTGAATAGGGGCTGTGAGAATAGAGAAAAAAAGACATAAACAAGAGATGTGATAAAGAGAGAAAGGACAAGATTTAGGAGCAGATTTAACATGCAGAGTAAGTGAAGAATTAAGGGTCACACTAATGTTTCGAGTCTAGGTCACTAGGAGGGTGGCAGTATCTTCAGTAGTAACAGAAAATATCAGAACTGAGTAGGGTTTGGAGAGAAAGACAATAAGTTGTTTTGGATGGTTTGAATTTGAGATGCCTAAGGGACTTCAGTTCAAGATATCCAAAAGGTAGTTGGTCATTTGAGACTGGAGATCAGGAAAGAAAGTAGGGCTGGATATATCGTCCTGAGAATCATCTGAAAAGAGGTTATAACTCCTGGAAAGACTTACATGAACTGATGTAAAGTGAAGTGAACAGAACCAGGAAAACATTGTACACAGTAAAAGCAATACTGTATAATGAAGAACTGAATGACTTAGCTCTTCTCAGCAATACAGTGATCCAAGATAACTCCGAAGAACTCATGATGAAGTATGCTATCCACCTCCAGAGAAAGAACTAATACTGTCTGAGAACAGACTGAAGCATGCTATTTTTTCACTTTCTTTCTTTCTTTTTTTATTTGAGTCTTCTCGTACAAAATGACTAATATGGAAATGTTTTACATGGTTGCGCATGTATAAACTATATCAGATTGCTTATTGTCTCACAGAGGGGAGTGGGAGGTAGAAATTGAATTTGGAACTCTAAACTTTTTTAATGTTAAAAAAACTTGGTTTAACATGTAATTGGGGAGGAAATAAAATATTATATAATTTAAAAGGTTATAATTGAGCCTACGGAAGTTGATGAGATCACCAAGTGAGACAGTACGAAAGGAAAAGAGAACTAAGCTGAGAGTCTTGGGGGATGTTCATAGTTAGTGGGTATGGTCTGGATAAAGAACTAGCAAAGGAAACTGAGGAGTGGTCAGACAAATAAAAAGAGAATCCGGAGAGAGCAATTATTAAAACCAAGAGAGGAGAGTGTACAGCAATGATCCACAAAGTCAGATTCTGTAGAGAGGTCATGGATGAGGACTGAGAAAAAGCAATTAGATTTAGGAATTAAGATAACTTTTGTAACTCTGGAAAAATGTTTCGCTTGAATGAGATAGTTGGAATCCAGATTGCAGAGGATTTAGAAGAGTGGGTTTAAAATGAAGTAGAGACCCTTAGAGTAGATGGTTTCATAAGGGAGATCTATTGAGAACAATAGCTAACAGAGATGTTAGCATGGAGCAAAGAAGACATGAGCACATTTGTAAATAGTAGGCAGGGAGAGAGGGTAGATAAGAGAGGTCAGGGATGGTAGTAGAATCAATATACTGGAGAAGGTAGGAGGAGATGGGATGAAAGGCACATGTTATATCCTGGTACATGTGTGTGCCTTCAGGACAGAATACCTCCCAACCATTCATGTCGAGCAGACATACCTCCATCAGAGCTTTCATGCCCCTCATCAGGGAGTGATGAACCACCAGGACTTATCTCTTCCTCCTGTGGCTAGTCTTCTCTCTTATTGGTTCCTGTAGATCCTCAACATTATTCTATGGAAAACCAGAATCCTCTTCCTCTTTGGAACACCCACTTCCACTTTCTGTGGAAAGAATGTGCATTTTGCTTCTGATTAGTTTCCCTGGTCCTCCTCTTCCCTGTGTTACTTTCTTCACCCTCTAGTCCTCCTGACATAAGGTTGGATTCCCCTCTGTTTTCTTGAATTGGTTTTCTTCTTTGCTTTCCTCTTGAAGATATTTCCTTTCTTTCATCACTCTTTCTGATAAGCCAAAATCCTAAAACATGTGGAAAAACTTCATGGTACATCAGAGTAAACATTGTTTTTACTCAATATTTTTTTAAGCATCAACTACATCAGCTCAAAATGTGTTTTCTGGAACATAGTTGTTGGTGCATCCAAAATATTTTTTATTATAGTTTAGTCAGTAACAAAAGTAGGGTTAGTGTTTGAAAAACTCATGCATAAAAAGATACACACCGACGAATAAAATCATGATTTAATAAAATCTACTGGGAGAAAAACTCATGCTTAAAAAGAAACATACCAAGGAATAAAATCACTGTTTAATAAAAATCTACTGGCAAAACTACATACCTGTACGGCAAAAAATAAAAATAAATTTAAGGATTTGTAACTATACTTCGCATTGAAAATTAATATTTCATTGGATTTGGGGGCACTTCTTCCAGCAACGCTCTATTAATCAGTCAGTCAGTCAGTCAATAAACATTTATTAAGCACCTACTATGTCCCAGGCATTGTGCTAAGCCCTGGGGATACAAAGAACAGTAATAGCTTACAGTCTAAAGGGGAAGACAATATGCAAATAATTATGTGCAAACAAGCTTTACACAGGTTAAATTAGAAGCAATCAACAGAAGGAAGGGACCAGAGTTAGAGACTGGTAAAGGTTTCCTGAAGAAGGTAGAATTTTAGAGGAGACTTGAAAGAAGCCACAGAAGCCAGGAGGCAGAGATGAGGAAGGAGAAATTATTTCAAATATGGAGGACAGATAGTGAAAATTCTCATAGTCAAGAGATGGAGTGTCTTGTTTGAGGAACAGTGAGGAGGCCAGTGTCACTAGATCTCAGAGTACTTGGGGGGAAGGGAGTTGGTGTATGGGTTGAGAAGAATGGAAAGGTGGGCAGGGGAGGCTTTGAATGCCACACAGAGGTATTTATATTTGATCCTGTAGTTCATAGGGAGCCACTGCAGTAGCTCAGTGTATGTGTGGGGGAGGGACATGGGGAGTGGATATAGTCAATTTTAAGCTTTTAGGAAGACCATTTTGACAGCTAAGTGGAAGATGGACTGAAGTGGGGAAAGCCTTGCCACAGGGAGACCAATCCAGGTGTGATAAGGGCCTACACCAGGGTGGTGACAGTGTCAGAGGAGAAAAGGGGGCAAACATGAAAGATGTTACAAAGGTATAATCAGCAGGCCTTGGTAACAGCTTGGATGTGGGGGTGGGGTGGACAGGAGGTGAGGTGGGGGGGAAAGAGAGAGTGAAGTGTCTAAGATGATACTTAGGTTTCAAACCTGGGGGACTAAAAGCATGGCAGTTAAGTGGTGCAGTGGATAAAACACTGGGCTTGAACTCAGGAAGACTCATATTCATGAGTTCAAATCCAACCTCAGACACTTACTAGCTAAGTGATCCTGGGTGAGTCACTTAACCCCTTTTGCCTTAGTTCCTCACCTGTAAAATGAGCTGGAGAAAGAAATAGAAAATCACTCTAGTTTGTTTGCCAGGAAAACCCCCAACAGGGTCACAAAGAGTCAGACATGACTAAAATGACTCAACAAAAATAATGGTATTCTCTACAACAAAAGAGACATTTGGAAGGGGAGAGGGGAAGGTGGGGAAAGATAGTTTATATACAGAATATATGGAAGGTAATCTCTGAAGGAAAGGCACTAGCACCTGGAGAGACTAAGAAAGGCCTCTTACAAGAGGTGAGATTTGCACTATCTTGAAGGAAGGAAGCCAAGTGGTTGTTTTTTTTTTTCCCAGTCAAGTGGCAAAGTTTACTGTAACACCAATAGAAGAAGGGTGAAGTTCCTAATGAGGATGGTGCTGATGCTTATATACAAAAGGGACAGTGAAAGGAACTGGGTGAGATTAAGGAGTGGTAAGTAGTCTGGAGTGGGCCAGTTGCAATAGTGAAAGGAATATCAAGTAGGCTAATGAGGTGATCTAGGTGGGCTGGGGTGGGCCAAGTGCCTTGGGTGGAGGCACAAGTATGTATGATAAAATTCAGGACCTGGGTTACTTTCAAAGACATGGTCTTTTCCTTTTAGAGCGCCCATTCCCATCATCCCATCATTCCCCTCCTCAAACAAATGGGAAACAAAATCTTTTGGGGTAAATCTTCTGCAACTGGGAAGCCAAGTCTTGAGGGAAGCTGAGAAATGAAGGTGAAGAAGGAGAATGGATTCTGACTCCAACTTATTCTGACTCTAACTTATTACTCCAACTCATTCTGGCCCATGCTCAGTAGCTGTTGTCCATGTCTTCTCATAAATCCTCCACAGTGGGCATTCTGGAGGACCTGGGCTATCCTTGGGCTATCTCTTGCTCTTGCTGGGTAGCCCATACATTAAGCAAACTGATGACTCTCAGCCTGCTTACAGCAACTATACACCTTTCTGTTGCCTGCAACTTTAATTCTTGGGTTGTATTTCATGATTTATACCTCTTGTGCATATTTAAAAATATACAGTATTTCCTTTTTTCTTCTGGAGGCAATTAGAGTTAAGTGACTTGCCCAGGGTCACACAGTAAGTGTCTGAGGCTAGATTTTAACTCAGGTCCTAACTGTGGGACCAGGGCTCTATCCACTGAGCTACCTAGCTACCCCAAAATATACAGTATTTCTTGAAAGATGTAACAACAGGGGCAGCTAGGTGGCACAGTGAGTAGAGCACCAGCCTTGGAGTCAGGAGGACCTGAGCTCCAATATGGCCTCAGACACTTGACACACTGGTTGTGTGACCTTGGGCAAGTCACTTAACCCCAATTGCCCTGCCTTCCCCCCTCCAAAAAAAAAGATGTAACAACAGAAATAACTTTGATGTCCCTCTGCCTGTGGGTGCTAGACCTGGAGTTTGAAAGGTCTGGATGAGAATCCTCCTCATTTAACCTCTGTGGGGCTCAGTTTCTTCATTTGTAAAATGAGGGTATTGGACTAGATGGCTCTGAGGTCTTTCCAAGTCTAAAGCTATGATCTAATTGAGATCAAGCAAGATGTAAAACATTGAAAGTCATTGCCATCATCATAGATAATGACAGAATCCACGCCTAAATGAAAGAGATGGTAAGGTCCTCCAGAGACTTCTGTTGGCCAATGACATTATAAAAGTTCCATCAACACTGAAATTGCTGAGCTTCTCAAATGAGATCTTTAATCACTCAAGGGTTTGGCCCACCTAGCCCACCATACCCCATATGCCATAATAATCTCTAACTACATCAGCATACTATTTTTAATTTTAAAAACTTGAAGAAAAAAATAATACATTTATCTCATAAAGACAGACATTTTACAAATCAAATGGGGCCTGTAATTTTGAACTCTTTTTATGCTCCTTATCACTTCATTTAAGTCTTTCCATATTTCTTTGGACTCTTCAAAGTCGGCATTTCTTATGGCAGAGTAATATCCCATTATATTAACTGACCACAATTTATTTCGCCATTCCCCAATTCTCTGACCTATGGCTTATTTCCAGTTTTCATTCTCTCAAATAAGTCACCATGGACATTTTTCTACAAATATGAGTTTTTTCACCTCCTTTTAATAACATCTTTAAAATACAGTCCCAGCAGTAGGATTGTTGGGTCAAAGGGTACGAGCAGTTTTGTATTTTGCTGTAACTTATATTGCATATTGCTGGATTGCTTTTTTAAAAATTGCCCCAACTGAATTTCATCAATAGTGCATTAGCGTGGCTATTTCACCACTGTCCAGCTAGCTCTGAATTTTACCTTTTTAACCTCTTTTAAATAGGATGGTGAGTGTCCAAAAGTTTTCATTTCTCTATTCAGAAATTTGAAAAGTTTTTTTAGGGCAATTATTAATAATCTGTGCTTCTTCAAGAATTGCCTCCTCATATCCTTTAACTATTTACCCACTGATAAAAAACAAAAAAAAAAAGGTTTTGACCAAAACCCGTCTGATCACAGACCCTAGCAAAGGCCTGGGTGTCAGGAGATCTGGATTATTGTCCCAACTCTACCAGTAAAGTTTAAAATCTGCGATTTCCCTTCCTTTGGACTTTAGCTTCCTCTCTAATAAATTGTAGGGCTTATACTAATCGATGGCTAAGGTCCCTTCCAGCTCTAACAATTCAATATTTATATTGGTGACTTTCACTCATCAGTAGTCATATAAAATAGAAACTAGATCCCCACAAACTTTTTATCTATGTCACAAAGAAAAAGTTGATTTTTAAAATGTTATGTGCAATAGGAGGAAACTCTAGTAAATGATACCTTCCACCCCAGAACTGTACAAGAAATTATATAGGAAAGAAGGTCTCCTCAAGCAAAATGAGTGCCAATGACAGGCTCCGTGCTTGAAGAGGGCTCCTCTGAGAAAGCCTCTGGGTAGGGACGTTGGAAACTTCAGGGAAGGGTAGTGGGCAACAAGCCTGTGTGGTGCCATAGTGCAGAGACCAGGACATCCCCAGGACCAGGGGCTCTGAGATCCCCAACACGGTGCCCTGAGACACCGGAGCAGTCGTTGAAGATACAGCACTTGAAATCTTGCAAATCCAGAAGAGCCTAAATTTGGGAAATCCAGACCAGAGCAAGAACCCAAGGCACCCAGGGCTCGGGGTCAAGCAGGACAAACAACACTATCCAAAAATTGCAGCAGGGAATGGAAAACACCAACTAATAGGGAAGGGCATTTATATAGTACCTACCATGTGCCAGGCCCTTTGCTAAGCATTTGTTACAAATATTATCTTATTTCATACTCACAAATACCCTGTGAGGTAGGTGCTATGATGATTCCCATTTTATAATTGAAGGAACTGGGGTTAGCTGATTTGCCCAGGGTCACACAACTACTAAGCGCCTAATACTCGATTTGAACTCAGGTTCTCCTGACTCAAGGTCCAGTGCTCTATCCACTGAGCCCCCTAGCTGCCCTATAACAATAGCTGTCATTTATATAGTACCTACTATGTGCCAGACACTGTCCTAAACACTTTTTAACTATTATCTCATGTGATTCTTATAAACAACCCCAGAAGATAAGTGCTGTTATAACCCTCATTTTACACTTGAGGAAACTGAAGCAAACAGAGGTTAAGTGACTTCCCCAGAGTCACATAGGCAGCAAGTGTCTCAAGCTGGATTTGCACTCAAGTCTTTCGGACTCTAGGCTCAGCACTCTGTCCATTGAGCTATCTATCTGCCCCAGCCTTCTTCAGAATCAAAAATTATTGCCAATCTAACCCCCTAACAATTTCAAGTAGAGATTAATTTTTTTAAAAAAAAGATTTTCAACAAGGTCTACATGAATGCCTAGAGGAAATGAAGCAAGACATTAAAAAAATAAATTAAAAAAACTCTTGAGGAAAGAATTGGAAGCAATAGGAATGTGTATATATAATATGCCATTAAAACATTTTTTTAAAAAAATACACAAAAGATAGCAGAAGGAAGCACAGAAAAGCATGACAATTTTGAAAGTAATTTACAAAATTTATGATACACTTTTTAAAAAAAATAGAAACGACATGTAATAGAAATTCATAGTTTCATATAATATCCTTTTTGCGTTTTGCTATGTGCATGGAAATGTTTTGGGTTTTTTTTGGTGTTCAAGTTTAAAAATAAAATAAAAATAAATGCTTCTTTAGTTGAATTGAAGTAAAGCTGTTTTGAAAGTCATTGATTTGGGGCAGCTAGGTGGCGCAGTGAGTAGAGCACCGGCCCTGGAGTCAGGAGGACCTGAGTTCAAATCTGGCCTCAGGTACTTGACACATTCACTAGCTATGTGACCTTGGGCAAGTCACTTAACCCCAATTGCCCTGCCTTCCTCCCTCCAAAAAAAGGAAAAAAATGAAAGTCACCAATTTCACTAGGGTCAACATAGTCAAAACTAACAAAATAAGCTACAACCAAACAGGTTTTAACTTGAAGAATCAATAAGAGTGACCTTGTATTATCATTCTTGCAGTGACCTGACTTCTACTAATCCCTATAGAAGTTGGCACATTGTTTTTAGGGACAGCATAAATTTTAGGCCAAAAAGATCTCTTAGAGGTTATTTAGTTTCTTTTCATTTTACAAATGAAGAAACCAGGGTTCAGAGAGGCCAAGTAATTTTAAGGTTGACAAGGTACTTTCTTCCCAATAACCCCATAATAAACATGTAGAATTATTCTCATGTTACAGATGAGGTTTACAAAAGTGACATGAGCTATATACCAGGACCACACAGCTTGTCCAAGCTGGAGATGGACTTTGAACAAGGTTATCTTCTAACTCGGGATCCAGTCATATTTATTTAAGCAATTAACTAATATTTACCAAGCCCTGGTGTGTGTAAGTCACCAAGACTATAGAGACAAAAACTAAATAGTCCCTGACCTCAAGAATTTTATAAGATTATCTTGCTCCCAATGGAAGAGCTCCTTTCTCTATATTATCTGGAATATAGTCTCCTTTGTATGCCTTCTCCAATTTCTATTTTGCTACCAATTTGGATAAATGGGTTTTCTTGGCTAAATGCTATGTGCGTTGATCATGGAACTGGTATTTGGTGAGAAAGGGGTCAAGCCTTGGATACAAAGCTTGGGGTCCTGCTTCTCCCCAATAATGTCATAAAAATTAGAAGTTATATTAAGCTTGATTATATCTCCTGGACTAATAATATTTAAGAAGGCAATAGATATAATTTTAGCCTGGTACCCCCTCTCTCCATGAGGGCAGAGTGACCTCTGGCCACAGCCTCCTGCTTCCCCTCCTGGCAGGAAATAGGGACTCCATTGAAGGAAGGTGGGGGCAGAAGAGACTAGAAATGTCTTCTGCCTCCCTTTGAGACACATAATGATACCCCATGCTACAAATAGGGGTTAAGCCCCTCACAACACATGGGCCTCACTACCCATGGAAAATGGCTTTGAGTTACAAGACTCAGCTCTTATTCTCCTTCTGAACTTTAGGAGAAACCCAAAATGTCCAACATAAGGGTTACTTTTAGCTAAAAATGAAGTTGGAGGTCCACGAATTTAAAAAGTAAATGGAGAACAAAGTCTTAACAAACTGACAGAAGAGATTAGCGATTTCTTTATTATTCCCAGATAGTGGGCTGGGAAGTCTCAGGGTAACCTCTGAAATATTGATCTACCTTCAACATATTTTGAGATTGATTGATTTCAGTCATCTCAAAAGAAAAAGTAATGACTCAAAGATGGGGAAACAAACCTACTGACATTTTAGCCTCTGTCCACATACAATCTCTGACCCAGGTGTTTTAGTCATTAACTAAGTTATAGCTTTATTTCTGACTATGTCTGGCCACATGCTTGTTGTGACTTCCTTGTTTCTCATTTACCCTCTGATCCAGGCCAGCTAAGTGATTCAGGCCTGGAGTCAGGAAGATTCATCATCATGAGTTCAAATCTGGCCTCAGATGCTCACTAGCTTACTACCTTGGACAAGTCACTTAACCCTGTTTGCTTCAGTTTCCTCATCTGTAAAATGAGCTGGAGGAGGAAATGGCAAACCACTCCAGGATATTTGCTAAGAACACCCCAAATGGGGATATGACTGAAATGACTGAACAACACAAAAACAATTGACCTTGGCTTCCATTTCACGGAATCATAATAATTAAAACATTTTAGAGCTGGAAGGGACCTTAGGAGTCATGCAGTCTGATCCCCTTGTTACACAAAGGAGAATATTAAGATCCAGGCAGTTTCAGTGATGATAACAGGAATGCTAGCATCTTGTATGCTCAACTGCTCATGGCCCAAGCATCTTGCCCAATACCACCAGGCTGAGGCAGTGAAGAAGGCCATCCTAGCTTTCCACTAGACATAGAAGGGTTATCTCAAGATGGATATGACCAGGCCAAATAATGAAAATGACTAGATCACCGGACTGCAAATTCCCTGGCCTTGTCTTAGCCATTCACATTAACAAAGCAGGCACTACCCAAATGCATAGGCACATCTACAAAGATCTGTGTCATTGCCTTGCTGGGTGAGCCCTGGTCTCCAGGCCTTTGACTTTGAGTGAAGGCTAGACAGTATCTTTCCCTTTTCTAACCACAAAATCCTGTTCTTTTTCCTCCCTAGGCCTCATCGTTCCACATATACCTGTTGGTTTTTTCATGTTAAATTTTCACTTGGTTTCTGTTTTCTATATGACATTTCTACACTGTTTTAAGATTTGCAGAGTGTTTTCCTCGCAACAAATCTATGAGACACGGAGTACAAACACTATTATCTCCAATTTGCGGATGAGAACATTGTCCAGAATCACACAAATGTCCAGCAGTAAAATTAAGAAACAGTCCCCTGTCTTCTAGTCCAGTGTTCTTTCCACCAAAGCTCTTTCCTTTATTACCAACCTGCAGGCAGAAATGAAGCCCTCCGATTTATGTCTGGAGCTGCCCAAGCTGTAACCACGTTTTCACATCCTGGCTTTCGCTGTCTTTAGCATGAATATTCTGAAAGCTGCCACAAGGTGGAGATATCATGCCATAGACTACATAGGAAATGTAAACTTCTCTACCTTCTAGAGCGGGAAATCAGGGGTTTCCTTCTTTGAAAAAATATATTCAAGAATGTCGGCAATGCTTCCAAGCCTTAGAGAGGAATGTCACATCCTAGAAGAACTTCAGGCATTTCCATAGCCTTCCTCAAATTCTCTTTGCACATTTTGTCTGGATTTATGTTTTCCCTCGATCCCATTCTACTTTGGTAGCCCAGTAGATAAAATGCTGGGCGGAAGGTCTGAGTTCAAATCCTGCCTCGGAAGATGTGTGAACCTGGGTGAGTCACTTAACCTCAGTTTCCTCATCTGTAAAATCGAGGTGATTGTAACACTTATTTCACAGAGTTGTTGGGAGGATTAAATGAGATATATATAGAAGGTACTTTACAAATCTTAAAGTACAATATAAATGCTAGTTTTATTATGTTTATTGTTTCATATGCATCTTCCCTATTAGACTATCACCTCACTGAGAGCAAAGACTGTCTCTTTTTTTTATAATGTTTATAGTCTTTAGCATTTTGCTGTTGTTTAGTCATTTTTCAGTCGTGTCTGACTCTCCATGACCCCCTTTGTGGTTTTCTTGGCAAAGATACTGGGGTGGTTTGCCATTTCTTTCTCCAGCTCATTTTACAGATGAGGACACAGAGGCAAAGAGGGTAAAATGACTTACCCAGGGTCAGACAGCTAGTGTCTGAGACTTGACTTGAACTCAGGAAGATGAGCCCAGAACTCTACTCACTGCACCACCTAACTGCCCCTGTTTTTACCATATTATACAGCAGATATCCCGCTAGACTTAGGGTTAGCAAGACCTGGACATTAGCCCGCTTCTACCTACCTTCACCCCACCCCATGAGCATGTCATTTAACCTCTCTCTCTCTCTGAGCCCCTGGCTATTCCCTAAGATTTATCTGTTAAAATGAAGACGAAGTGAAATAACTGGTGGAATCCTTAAAAAATCCCTCACCAAGTTGCTCTTTCAATGGTTTTCCAACTGAATTTTTTATTCCTATTTTGTGTGCCCCTTAATTTATTTTGTAAAGAATAATAACAAACCCAAAGGTTTATGTAGAATCTATGTCGGACTGCATGCCGTCTAGGAGGGGAGGGAGGAGGGAAGGGAAGGGAAGAAAATCTGAAACTCAAGAACATGTAAAACTAGGTGTTGTAAACTAAAAAAAAAAATCTAATTTTTAAAAAAGAATAATAACAAACCATTTCTTATATTTATATAGTGCTTTGTAGTATTATACATTATATAATAATTCATTTGATCTTCATAACAATCCTGTAAGGTCACCAGGGCAGGCATTACTTTAAAAATGAGGAAATTGAGTTCCAAGAAGGTTAAATGGTGAGGACATGACTAATATGGGAGGGGGGTGGTGGTGGAGAGGGAGTACAATTTAGACCCAGATCTTCCCGTTCCTCCAGTATTGGTTATTGGGTTTGTTTGCTTGTTTTGTCACTGTACTTCATAGACAAGTTAGATCTTTATCTCCCAGGATTTTGAAAAACATCAAAAAGCATGTCTCTTTTACTTCCCCATCCCACCCTGCTTCACTTCCTCCCCGTCCAGCCCCTCCCCTACTTCTGTCTCTCTTGCTTTTTCTGTCCAAAATATAGAATATATATATACGTGTGTATATGTGTACATAGAAACATATGTGTGACTTAAAAAAGTTTGCCCTAGTTTACTTTTTATAAAGGTTTTAAATCATCAATTCATTTGTAACTTACAGTATTAGATGGCTATCTGAGACACTGAAAGATTTATTGACTGGTCCTTGGTCACACAACCAGTATGTGCCAGAGACCAGATTATATTTTAAAACTCTCTTCCAACATCTGAATTTCTTAATCAACCCTCCTTCAGAAAGGTTACTCCTACCCTTCCCAGCCAGTAATTTTTGATATCTTTAAAGACTAAGCAATAAGTTGCAAGGCTCATTGAATGCCACTGAATTAACAAACATACTTTTGTCTTTGTTAGATAGAAGTCTTCCTGACTCCAAGACTGGCCCCCAAGACAATGCCCATTGCCACTAAAAACTAAATTTATTTGCTTTTTACTTATATATATATTTTTCTTGTTTGTCATTGTCTCTCACGAAAGTAATTCCCTGCCCCTGCTATAAGACCTCTCTATTCCATAATAGCTAATAAAGATAATAATAATAACTTTTTATGTGGTGTTTTAAGGTCTGACAACTATTTTACACATGTTACTTCATGATTTTTATCTCATTTTAGATATAAAGCATATGTAGCAGACAGAGGTTAAGTGATTTGCCTGCGATCACACAGCTAATAAGGGTCTGAGGTATGATCTGAATTCAGTTTTTCCAGATTCCAGGTTCAGACTCTATTCACTATGAAACATGGCTCCTATAGTCTCCGTGCTGCTCACAAATATTTGCTTTGAGGTGATAGCATATTTCACAAGACAGAACATTTTTTTCCCATGGTTTGATCAGATTAAATCAGCTATTGATCTCTTTGGAGCAATTAAATGTCCTAGGGAGATTCTCTGGTTAAAGGAATCCTGGAATTAAATCCTTTGGCACAGTAGACACTTGCTTTCCAGACAATGCATTAAATAATTTCTGTTTTATGATTGGCAAAGTGAATAAATAACCTATAATTCCTCGTGATGAATAAGTTCAATAATTTCTGTTTCATAGTCACCATGGGCAACAAATTCGTCACCTATCAGCCAACCTACTGGCAATAAACTGCAGGCCCTGAGGAAGTAGGCCTTCACCCAGGTGTTGTTATTGTGTGTTGGTGGTGGTGGTAGTGGTGGTGGTGATGTTTTAGCTTTGTAGGATCTTCCAGAGAATAGCATTATTTTTGAGAAGCCAGGATCAACTCCTCCCCACCCACATGATGAGTCATCCACATAGAACCTTGTGGAGGGAAAATATAAAATGCTTCCCATATTTGTGTACCCACTACTATTCTAGGTGTCCTCAACTCCTCTTATTCTCGGTAATGAGGTTTTTACTTTCTGGACCCAGTAATCAAATCAGCAATAGAATTGCTTCTGATCAGTTGACCATCTTATACATCAATTCATTGCCTTTGTGATTCCCCAGACAAAAGTTTTTTCCCTGGCCACCATTCCTCTATGTGTATTATCTTCCTCTATTAAAATGTTAACTTCTTAAAGGCAGGGACCATTTCTCTTTTACATCCCCAGCATTTAGCACGGTGTGACTGGAACACAGTAAACTCTTGATAAATGATTTTCCGTGGATTTCATCAATCCATCAATGGGGAAAGTGTTAGGAGATGTCTCTAACTACCCACTTTCCATGTCAATGTCTTGGTTGACAACTTATATCTTGTAACTGTGTCATTAGTTCTTCCAGTTCTTAGGAATGTCCTAGCTTATGCCTGATACCTTTAGCATATTGAATGTGGAGGTGGTGATAGAATGACCTCCTCCTTCCTGCACCTATCTTCTTCCATGTCTGGAATACTACTCAATGGGTTACAGGATTAAGGAGGAGGCTTCCTGTATCATCATGGGCAGGAGAGAGGATGCTCTTAACTCAATACTGTGGACTATAAGAAGGGAGATGGATCTCTTCATTTAAAGGGCATCAGATTTCCCTCCTTCCAAATTGATGTGTTTCACTGGTAAAGCTTTGGATGAAGATAGACAGTTTCTTCCTAGGACGTGGACCTGAGGGAGTACAAGTCTGATCTCACTTTCCTGTCTCCAAGGAATAGAGACCTGGACAGTTTGTTCTTATTTGTCTCCTCATGCCTGTGGTTTATTGGGGTAATATTTCCTTATTTGATGCATAGATAGAAGTATAGATAGAATAATTTAGCATACATACACACATCTATTTGTATCTAATGGTAGCCATCTCTAGGGTGGGATGGAGTAGGGAAGAAAAAAAAGAAACTTACATGATAATTTTATTGTATATTTGAGAAGAGTAGCAAATTGTGTATAGTAAGTTTGCAGTTTCATTTGCAATCATCATTTCTATTGTACTATGTTATAGAAATGCTTCTTTTATTCTGTAAATTAAATTTTTTTTTAAAAAAGAGCCTCCCTAATTTTCCCTCTTGCCTGCTGGTTTGTGACCAGAGAGGGTTCCTCAAAGTGTTGTTCTCACCCCTTCCTCCAGCTCCTTGGCTGTTCCAATTTTTTCCTTATCCGTAGTCTAACCAGGTGTTCAGAGTTTCCCTGTTGTGCTAGAAAAAATGTCTGAAGCCTAACAATGAATTCCAAGGATTGCAATGCCATACAACATCCTTTCCTTACCATGAGAGGCTAATGAGAGTTCTCATTAGCCTTTTTCTCCCCCTAACTTGCTAGGAGGCTTAAAAGAACTGAGTCTGGAGTCTAGGTCAGAAGAGGAAGAAGGCAGGAGATTGAGGAAGTGCTGGGGTATGGATGGTGGCTGAGAGTATAGCTGGTGGCATCAGTTGTGAGGAGATGGCACAATGATGGTGGTTAAAAGAGATAAAGAAGCCTCTGCATTTTACGAAAGGATTGCAGAACTAAAGACTGTTGATTTTGACAATCCCTTTTCACAGCCACAAAAGGTTTAACTTCTCCAATTTCTCTAATGCTTCTTGCTAATAGATGCTGTCTATATAATTTCTTTTATTTCTCTTTCTAGATTTTGTTATATAAAAAACCAATATCAATCATAGCTAATGAATAAAGAATATTATGGTGGGGGGGGGAGAGAAGAGGAGGAGGAAGTCAATGGATGATTCCAGTGACCAGAACGTAGTACAATATTAGGGCAGAGGGTTTGACTTCTCTCCAGAACACTAGGATTTCTGGCTGGAGGCTGAGCCAGTCGGCAATAAACATTTATTTAAAGTCTACTGTGTGTTGGGCACCATGCTAAGTACTAGGGATACAAAAAGAGGCGAAAGACAGTCCTTACTCTCAGGGACTTCATGATCTAATGAAGGAGACAGCAAGCAAATGAAGACAGACAGATAGATAGATAGATAGTATACACACACAAATACAAGCTATATAAAGATCTAATAGGAAAAAATGAAAGAGGGAAGGCACTAACATTAAGAAGGATTGAGAAAGTCTTCCTGTAGAAGATGGGATTGTAGTTGGGACTTAAAGGAAGTGACGGGAGCCAGTAGGCAAACATGAAGAAGGAGAGCAGTCCAAGTTTAGGGAACAGCCAGTGAAAATACGTGGAGCTGAAAGATAGAAAATCCTGTTTGAAGAATAGTCAGGAGGCCAATGTCACTCTATTGAAGAGTATGTGGTGAGGAGTAGGGTGTAAGAAAACTGGAAAGCTAGGAGGGAGCTAGATTATGAAGGACTTTTGAATGCCAAACAGAGGATTTCATATTTGATTTTTTTTAGGTGATAAAAAAGCCACTGGAGTTTATTGAGTAGAGGAGCGATATGGTCAGAGCTGCTCTTGAGGAAAATCAATTTGGTGGCTGAATGGAGACTGGATTAGAGAGGGGAGAAGGGAGAGACTTGAGGCAGACAGACCCACTAGCAGGCTACTGCAGTAATCCTGGCATGAGGTGATGTTAGCCTGCACCAGAGTCAGTGTCAGAGGTGAGAGGGAGTATTTGAGAGATGTTACAAAAGTGAGATTGACAGACCTTGGCAAAAGACTGGATATTGGCGATGTGGGCAGGAGAAATAGTGAAGAATAGAGGATGATACTTAGGTTGGAAGCCTGAGGGATTAGGCATATGGTGTTATCCTCCACAGTAACAAGGGAGTTATGAGTGGGATAGGGGTTAGAGGAATAGATAATAGGTTCACTTTTGAACATGTTGAGTTTAAGATGTCTACTGGCTTTCCAGTTCAAGATGAAGATGTCTAAAAAACAGTTGGAGTTGCAAGATTAGAGGTCAGCAGAGCGATTGGGGCATGATAGGTAGATTTGGGATTCATCAGCATAAAGATTGTAATTAAATCCATGAAAGCTTATGATATCACCAAGTGAAGTAGTGTAGAGAAAGAAGAGAAGACGGCTCAGGTCAGAGCCCTGTGGGACATCTAGGGTTAGAATCAACTGTGAGAGAATTTTATAGTTTTGCTATTTATTAATCAATTTTATAAACTCTGCCTAAAACAAAATGAAACTGGGTCCATACCTTTTTTTCTACCTTTGTCTTAATTTAAAGATGAGTCAGAATGCTATTTCAGGACAAGGCTAGGGTTGTCAGGTCTCATGTTCTCACTTATTTCTTCCCTTCCCCTGCTTGTTGAAGGGATGCAGTTGAGGTCAGTGAACTGAGAGTAGGAATCTCTGGCCGGGAGGAGAAATAAGTGTACCTGGACCTGACTAGTGGGAGGGAATGGTCTCATATGGCCACACCCTACCAGATACCTTCGACCTGGTGGATACAGTAGAGAAATGGAGACTTGGTCCTGCTCTGTTGCTTGTTGACACCTGTTAGGAATAGATTTGATTTAACATCCTGCTAGTTTTTAGAACTCCTCCCAGCTTCGAAATTATCTTGTGCCTACTTATCAATGCATTGTATTCCTTTACAACCCCAAACACCTCCCCGCCCTGAGAATATAAGCTCCTTGATGACAGGGACTATTTTTCATGTTGGCTTTATAACCCCAATTCCTAGAACAATGTGCTACAGTACATAATAGGTGCTTTAAAATTTTTGTTGAATTAGCAAATAAGTTGGGAAGGTTTTTTTTTGAAGGAGGGTAAGAATGGTTGGCCAGACCTCTTTAAATAACACTAATAGATCTCTTTCACTTCCTAGCTTCCATTAAGACTCATTTCAAATCCCACCTTCTCCAAAAAGTATACCTCATGATCATACCACTGCTAATGCCTTTGCTCTAAGAACACTTCCCATTTACATTGTATATCTCTTACATGTATATAGTTGTCTGCATGTCGTCACCTTCATTAGACTGTAGGCCCCTTGAGAATAAGAACTTTCTTTGTAACCTCAATACTTAGTACCTTACGTGGTACACAGTTAACGCTTAATAAATGCATGTTGACTGACTGACTACTTCTCTACAGATAAAGTAGGATATTTTTTTAAAGAAAAATTTAAAAGGTCTAGGAATACTAGGAACCATTGGTCCTTTACACCTTAATATGAACTAGCTTAATGAAATTACTTCCATCATAAAACCTTTATGAGGAAGAATGGGCAGTTGTTTGATGAGAAGGAAGAAGAAGAGTGAAGGAAAAGTAATTTTGGAGCAGGGGAATCTTGGGTACAGTCTCATAGAGGGGATATTGAGCAGCCAGAAGGCAGCATTACAAGAGACCAGGGAGAAGTTGCCAGAAGAAAAGAGAAGGGCACAGAAAAAAAGAGTTGAGAAGACATCAAATAAAAACTCCCAATTGTTTTGCCCAGAGCCCATCTTACTTGAATGTTTCTTCTTTCTAACCACCCCACAGTCCAGTATATACCAGGTACCATACCCCCTTGTTAAAATATAAACTCCTTGAGATCAGGACCTGTCTCACTTTTGTATCCCCAGCACCTAACAGTGCCTGGCACATAGTACATGCTTCATTCTTCTTCAGTTCTCTCCAGGCTCCAATACTGACTTCCCCGGACTTCTTTCTCTACCATTTCCCAGAACCTTCTTCATCTAGGAAGATGAGACTACTGGAAATGTCACCACTTCCCAGCAGCATCCTCACCCTAGAGAATACATCCATCCCCAGTCCCTTTCCTCTGACTGGTCAATTTTTCTTGAAGGGATCAGTCCAGCCTGAGAAGAGTCCAACTCGTTCCTTCATTCATCTCCAGGTCCCACTCTTGACTTTCCCAATTTCTTTCTCCATCATGCCCCAGTGTGGGTACCTTCTCTCTCCCCACCCCAAGTTTTCTGTTTCCTTTGTGTTGTCTTCTTCTCATTAGAATGTAAGCTCCTTGAAAACAGGGACTCTGTTTCTTTTCTTTTCTTTCTCTTTTTTGCTTCTGTTTTCTATTTACAGAGCTTAGCACAGTGCCTGGCACATTGTTAGTGCTTAATAAATGCATGTTAAGATTCCTAGATATGTTGATTGATTGATTTTAAACAGTTGAATGAAGATGTGCTGGTGGTCATGACCACAGCAGTCAAACATTTTGGATCTGCTGAGTAAAGCAAACACTATCTGTTCTATCCATTCATTGGCTTTAAAAAGTGACTGATACTATTGAAGAGAATGGGGATCTGGGGGATTACCACATAGTCTGTGTAGTGTATACCATGGAACTGGCTACTAAGAACCCAAGGATGATGCAAACTTCCTGAATTTCTTTCTCTGAAACATCAGTCACTGTTTGTTCCTCCATGAAACATAGGTGTATATTTTTAGCTAAAGATGATTGCTACATTATTATCAAGACAGGAATCCTATGTCAGCAGATAACTAGAAGGGTTTTACAGCCGTTTTCAAAGCTCCCAGACATGTGGGTAGTTTCCTGTTCATTTCCAAGTTGGCTCAGCTAATAGTCACTATGAAGTGGAAGGGTCAAAAGTTATTGCAGAAGAGCAAGTGGGGAGGAAGTAAAAACACTTGCAAATTTCTTCTGAGTTACTGCAATGAACAGGGATGGGACTCTGGCTGAACAAGTGAAGGGAAGGCTTTTTAAAAACTGGTAGACATGAACATAATTATAGGTAGCTAGAAAGAAGTGGGGACAGTTAGGTAGCACAGTAGATAGAGCATTCAACCTGGAGTGAGGAAAACCCGAGTTCAATTCCAGTGACTTGCCCTGGGTCATACCACTAATAAATGTCTAAAGCCAGATTTAAACTCAGAAAGATGAGTCTTCCTGACCCCAGACCCAGCATTCTACGCACCACCAGCAGAACAGCAATTTCATTCCAACATGCCAACACTTTACCTGAAAGACAACAACACACCAATTGCATGCCAATTACAGGCCAACACTTTACAGTGAAAGCCAGCAACAGGCCACCAGCAGCAATACCAGAAGCACCAGCAGCAGCAGGAGCAGCACTACCACCAGCATCAAGATGTCTTCCTCCAACAGGGAATTAAGTGTGACCATTAAAAAAGGGGCTAGGACTGGGAATGTGTTCTCTTTATCTTTTCCTCTTTCATATGTGGGGGTTGTAGTGATTGACACAACATCAATAACACATTCCTTTTGATGTGCTTTTCTAATAGCAGTGATAGACCTGTAGCAGTCAACCCATTCTTTCTTGCTGGGCCTTCCTTGTGACCCAAGTCCTGCAATTTGCAAGAAGACTAGCCAGGATCTGTTTACGACCAATGACTTATTTGACTGGCTCATCAAAGGACTGAATCATGAACCTATTCACATTCTGCACTAGCCAACTGAGCTACGTGGTTATAAATTCTTTGTTCTTGCTCACCTTAAGTTGCTTGCTTTTCCATGGTCATTTGCCCTTAAACCTTTATTGTTTTTTTTCCTATTATTTGCTTTTATGATATTTTGTCATTAAAATAGACATATTGTGTATCTAACTCTCTTAGACCACAAATTTGGTAGAGATCAAGTACCTAGCACTGTACTTCTTGGTATTTCACTCAATAACTACTATAGCATTATATACATAATGCTATATAACAACATATATAATATATATTTGCCGAGTGACTACCAAAGTCTAATTTCTTAATTGCTACATATGCAAATTCTTGGTCTTTGTAACTTTGTTAGACCAACAATGAGGGTCAAGCTTCTATCTACTAAGGCAGCCCAATCTACTCTGCCCCTCTGCAAATTACATCTTTTGTTCCAAGGTCTACAGTGTAGGACCAAGTAGAACAAGTCTACAGGCCTCCCTTTATGCTGTATGAATCTTGTGTGCACCTATTTATTTACATATTGTCTCTCACCTTAGAAAGTAAATTCCTTGAGTTCAGGAACTCTTTTTCTTTGTATACTTTCTTTGTACACTTAGCACTTAACAAAGTGCCTGGCATATAGATTAATAAATGCTTGTTGATGGAATGACTATTTCTTCTTCCATACAATGGCCTTTCAAATACTTGCCTTCTCTCTTCTAATATGTGTCCCTGGTCGCTTTAACGACAATGTGACTTCCACTCTTGATATGGCAAAGTAAAAAGGGTCCTGGATTTGTCATCAGAGGACACATATTTGAATCCTGCCTCTGCCATTACTACCAAGTGACCTTGGACCAATCATTTAGTTTCTCCAGGCCTTACTTTCTTCATTTCTTCATTTACTATAAAAAAAGAAGGTTGGGCCACATCACTTCCATGGTCCCTTTCAGCTTAAAATCTTGTGATCATGCAATCTCCTCAAAAGCCTGGTTGTCCTCTTCTGCACAGTCTCTATCTTATCATTGTCTTTCTTAAAATGTGTTCTCTATGCTAAATACAGAATTCCACATGTGGTTTGAATAGGGAAAAATGCAGCAGGAATATTTCTTCCCTAGTTCTTGACACTATGCTCCTCTTGGGGCAGCTAGGTGGCACAATGAATAGACTAGTGGATAGGCCATGGAATCAATAGAAACTAAGTTCAAATCCAGCCTCAGACACTTACTAGTTATGTGACCCTGGACAAGTCACTTAACCCTGTTTCCCTCAGTTTCCTTATCTGTAAAAATGAGCTGGAGAAGGAAATGGTAAACCACTCCAATATCTTTGCCAAAGAAACCCCAAATGAGTCACAAACATTCAGACACAACTGAGCAACAACAATAAATGCTCCTCTTAATGCTCCACGTTGAATTGTTGACTCATACTGTACTTTCTGTCCATTGAAATCTTAGATCTTTTTTGAAGGAAAACCCATACCATTCCTGTCTTGTACTGGTGAAGTGCATTTGTTGAAGTTGACTTAGATGAAAGCCTAAAGATATAGTCAATATCCTAGATGTTTGACATTGTATAGGCCAAAGAGGCCTGGATTCTTGACTACATTTGTTAGTTGTTATATACGAATATTTTTATATGAATATTTTCCATTTATATGAACATTTATTCCCTGGAAAGTATTTCATTGAGTGGACATATATATGGCATTTCTATAGGGATCAAGAATAGATTTGTGGTTTCATTGGTAAAGAAACTCCTGCCAATGCCAGTTGGCACTTTCTGCTTCAATCAGAGATCATTAGTTTTCCCTCTAGAAGTGGATAGCATTTTTCATCTTGAGTCCTTTGTTGCTTCCAACTCTACCATACCTCTCAGATCTATCCCCCCTCTCTATTTCTCTAGCTTCTATTTTGTGCAAGTTTGGTTGAGAGATGAGCAATAGAAGTCATAGTACAGAGAATGTGCTACTTTCACCACAGATTCGACAACCTATACATACATACATACACACATATGTATGTGTGTGTGTGTGTGTGCGTGAGTGTGTGTGTATATATATCCTTCAGAGATCTATACTTTCACTGGTGTAGGTACTCCCTCCACTGACACAAGTTACAACTTACTTGGGATATGATCTTTAAGATTTGTTTTGGTGAGTAGAGCACCAGCCCTGGAGTCAGGAGGACCTGAGTTTAAATCCAGTCTCAGACACATGACATACTCACTAGCTCTGTGGTTTTGGGCAAATCACTTAACCCCAATTGCCTTGCTTTCTCCACTCAAAAAAAAAGATTTGTTTTGGATGAAAAATCCACTCCCCTGTAGCAAGTGAGTAATGAGCTTGGTGACGCAGGTTCTCAGATGACAGAAGCATAGCCCATCACTGGTACCATATTCAAGGTCTTTCAATCCTGGTAACATGTGCCAGAGAATCTGCTCCTTTGGCTCAAAAGCCAGGATCCTCTATATTGAAAAAGTTATTTGTAGGTCTTTTCTCACTCTACAAAATATTGTTTAGCTCTTCCCAATGCCTAGGAGTAGTAATCTACTAAGCACTTGGCAGCTGGAGAATTTATACCTTAGGTCTCATTTAGACGGTTACCGGGAAAGGGGCTAACAAAATGGGATTCAGATGAGCTGCATTATCTTTGTTCTAGATTTATCCTCAAATGTCAAGTGGAGAGTCTCTGTGACAGTCTTCTGCAGATGTTGCATTTTAGCTTGGATGTGACTGGATGTCTCACAGGGTCGTTTCACCCAAGGTCTCTGATTGAGAACAACTGCTGCTTTTTTGCAAGATATAGAATTTTTTTTTTTAAAAAAGGCTTGCATTAATCAGTCACAGCTACCCAGATAGCCAGCACATCAATGTCCTAATTAGGCCACTGATGTCTCAATCCTCTTGATGTCTAAATTCCCCATGTCTACCAATCACAGCGATGGGCCTCTGGCCAGAAGCATTCTGCTGGACAACCTGTCACTGTTGACCTCTTATATATAAAAAACTCCAGCTTAAAAAAAGTACCCACCTGAGTTATAATGTGTTGCCCACTGCTACCTCAAAGGGCTAGGCTTAGGATACTGTACGGGATGGATTTTTTGTACTTTTGTACTTCTGTAATTCCCATCTCCCCACTATCCATCAAAATACAGATAAATACTAAATACATGTTCTAGTACTGAATGTAATTGGTGTGTTACTAATTTTGACAGTAAAGTATTAAAAGCATGGTGTTTTATTTGGTGTTTTGTTGGCTTTGACATTTTTGGCAGGTTATTGGAGTCTTGTTGGCTTTTACATGATGGTGGCATGTTTTTTCCCAATACTCCAACACGCCAATTACACACCAACACCAGTTTCAGAGCCAATAACATGCCAATTACACATTAACACTTTAGGTGAAGCCAGAAACACTCTAAACATGCCAATAACATTATAACACTTTACTTTGAAAACCTCAACATTCCAACTACAGGCTAACACTTTGCTGTGAAAACCACAACAAAATAATTACACACTATCTACACACCAACAACATACTAACACTTTGATGCAAAAACCACAACACATCAACTACAGCCAATTATATGTGAACACTTTAACATGAAAACCACAACACACCAACTAGATACCAATTACATGCAAACACTTTAATGCGAAAACTGCAACACACCAACAACATGCTAACATTCTACCCAAAGAACCACAACATGCCCAGTACATCTAATACTTTGACATGAAGACCCCATGCCAATTATACACCAGCCACATGCCAATCACATGCCAATAGAATAATGCTTTGTCATGAAAACCACAACATACCAATTATACAATTACATGACAACTACACTCCCACACTTTACCAAGAAAACTGCAACATGCCAACTACGTGCCAGTTACATACCAATGACACATTAACACTTTGCCATGAAAGCAAGCAACACACCAATACATGCCAACTACATGCTAATACTTTTATATCTTACAAGAAAGCAGTCGTTCTAAGAGATTTTTAAGAGAGGAGGAGTTATTTAACATAGGCAGGCCCAACTAGACCCTACCTGGCCACCTAATTCCTCACTGAATCACTAATTCAACTAATTCACTAATTCGACACCTATTGTTGCAACTTAGGACCTGAAACTTAGGGGTCTATGGCAAGGCACTTACATTCTTCTATGGGGGTTCAACTCATTTACAGGTAATTTTACATACAAGAGGTGTAGAAAATAAATACACATCATTTGGGGTGTTCTAAGGAATACAGTAATCTCACTGACTTGCTAGAAGGCCAGAGGAAGCCTCAATAAAGTTGGCTTGCTTTATTTTCTTGTTTTGAGCCCTGTGTTTTCTTATACTGAACTACTGATATCTGAAAACCTTCTTGAGCCCATGTTAACAGGGAGACAGAGCCACCGACGACTAGTAAATTGATTAGGAAGAATTAATTTAAAAATTCATGAATCTAATTTAAAAAGGAGTTCTTGAAACAAAATTTCTTTGTCCTAAACCATGAATATTAGAGCAATGGGGAGTCATAGGAGGGCAAAGTGTGAATGCTTAGTTATTCCATCTTCCAGGCTCTCTTTCTGTGAGTGTAGACCAAAGGTTTGAATTAAGTGGTTTAACAGAAGGTCTGACAGACCAGGCACTGAGGAGATTTGGGCAGACCAGGCCTGAGGACCATGAATTACTGAACTGTAGCAGTTACCAGACTTCTCAACCCACAAACACCAAAGACAACTTGGCAGGTCAGTGGGAAAACTGCTGGATCTTGGTGAGAGGAGTGCGAGGTCAGCCCCAGGGCAGTGGAGGTGGGGCAGCATGGGAGCTGCAGCAGCAGGAAGCACTTGCAGCTACTTCCAGAGCTCCAGCTGTGGTTGCTTCTGGCCCCAGGCCTACCCAGTGTGAAGAATTAAGCAGCAGATCAGAGCGGGAGTGCAGGGAGCACTTTGATGGTGCAGAGGAAGGATTCTCTTGTTTTACCCTGCTTGGATCTGGGATGAGGTCCTGGTTGATGGTTCTTGGTGGAGGAAGAGTGCTGATGTGGCAGAGTTTGCTGTGTAGAAGTAGCTCTGAAAACAGCAGTACAATGCCCCTGAAGCTTGAAACAAAGCACTCATCATTCTGAAAGCAATCATACCCTGACAAAAACCTCAAGGGTCAAGTAGTTGGGTGGAAACATGAGCAAGCAGCAAAAGACTCAGACTATTGCATCTTTTTTCGGTGACAAACAAGATCAAAACATACAGCCAGAACAAGTTAACAAAGTCAAAGAGCCTACATCAAAAGCCTCCAAGAAAAATACTAATTGGTCTCAGGCCATGGAAGAGCTCAAAAAAGGATTTGGAAAGGCAAGTAAGAGAAGGAAAGGAAAAACTGGGAAGAGAAATGAGAGTGATGCAAGAAAATCATGAAAAATAAGTCAATGACTTGCTAAAGGAGACCCAAAAAATACTGAAGAAAATAACACCTTAAAAATAGACTAAAAAAAATAGACTAACCCAAATGGCAAAAGAGCTCCAAAAAGCCAACGAGGAGAAGAATGCCTTAAAAGGCAGAATTAGCCAAATGGAAAAGGAGGTCCAAAAGACCACCGAAAAAAATACTACCTTAAAAATTAGATTGGAGCAAGTGCAAGCTTTATGATAAATCAAGAAATTATAAAAACAGAACCAAAAGAATGAAAAAATGGAAGTTAATGTGAAATATCTCACTGGAGATATCTCTCCAGGAGAGATAATTTAAAAATTATTGGACTACCTGAAAGCCAAGATCAAAAAAGAGCCTAGATATCATCTTTCAAAAAATTATCAAGGAAAACTGCCCTGATACTCTAGATTAAAATAGAAATTGAAAGAATCTACCAATTGCCTCTTGAAAAAGATCCCAAAAAGAAAACTCCTAGGAATATTATAGCCAAATTCCAGAATTCCCAGGTCAAGGAGAAAATACTGCAAGCAGCAGAAAGAAACAATTTGAGTATCCACAATCCACAATCAGGATAACACAAGATCTAGCAGCTTCTACATTAAGGTATTGAAGGGCTTGGAATATGATATTCTGGAGGTCAAAGGAACTAGGAATAAAACAAAGAATAACGTGCCCAGCAAAACTGATTATAATACTTCAAGACAAAATATGGATTTTCAATAAAATAGAGGACTTTCAAGCATTCTTGAAGAAAAGACCAGAGCTGAATAGAAAATTTGACTTTCAATCACAAGAATCAAGAGAAGCATGAGAAAGTAAACAGGAAAGAGAACTCATAAGGGATTTACTAAAGTTGAACTGTTTTGTTTACATTTCTACCTGGAAAGATGATATTTGTAACTCATGAAACCTTTCTAAGTATCAGGGTAGTTGAAAGGAATATACATATATATCACACACACACACACACACACACAAAAGGCACAGGGCGAGTTGAATATGAAGGGATGATATCTTAAAATAAATAAATAAATACAATTAAGGGGTGAGAGAGAAATACATTGAGAGAAGAAGAAAGGGAGAGATAGAATGGAGTAAATTATCTCACATAAAAATGACAAGAAAAAACAGTTCTATTGGAAGGGAAGGGGGGCAGGTGAAAGGGAATGAGTAAATCTTGCTCTCATCAGATTTGACTTAAGGAGGGAATAACATACACACTCAACTGGGTATCTTACCCTACAGGAAAGTAGGGAGGAAGGGGATAAAAGAGGGGATGATTGAAGGGAGAGCATAGCAGGAAGGATGTAATCAAAAGCAAACACTTTTGAAAAGGGGCAGGGTCAAGGGGAAAAATTGAATAAAGGGGGACAGGATAGGATGGAAGGAAATATAGTTAGTCTTTCACAACATGACTGTTACAGAAGTGTTTTGCATAATGATACATGTGTGGCCTATGTTGAACTGCTTGCTTTCTCAAGGAGGGTGGGTGGGGAGGAAAGAAGGGAGAAAATTTGGAACTCAAAGTTCTAAAAACAAATGCTCAAAAAAAGTTGTTTTTTATATGCAACTGGGAAATAAGATATATAAGCAACAGGATATAGAAATCTACCTCGCCCTACAAGAAAGTAAGGGGAAAGGGGATAAGGGGTGAGGAGTGGGGTTACAGAATGGAGGGCCAACTGGGGAAAGGGGAAATCAGAAAATATGCCATCTTGGGGTGGTAGGAGGCTAGAAATGGGGAGAAAATTCATAACTCAAAATCTTGTGGAAATCAATGTTGAAAACTAAAAAATATTAAATAAAGAAACAAAGACAAAAAGATTATTTTATGATGAACTCACACAGGGAAGGTGTTCATATAGTGGTCAGAAGAAGTGATACAAGGACACTCTCAAGTTCTCTCTCAAGAACTTTGGAAAAGATTGTGTCATGTGGGAGACTCTGTCAAAGGACCACTCAGCATGGCATTCCCGCATCAAAGAAGGTGCTGTGCTCTATAAGCAAAGTAGAATTGAAACAGCTCAAAGGAAACACAGGTTGCACAAATTTAGAATATCCACCCCAAATGTTACATGGACTATTTGTGCCCAGCTGTGGTAGAGCATTCTGAGCTTGTATTGATCTGATCAGCCAAAGCTGGACACATTGAAATTTTGACTCAAGCATAGTGATGTCATTTTGGTCTTCTTTGAGAACAAAGGACAACAACAAACCAACCAACCAGAAACATTCTTAGTGTAAGGTACACCGAAATTTGGAGATGAAAAGGGCAGAAAACATTTTTCTGTAAAGGAAAAGATTTATGTTAATTATTAAATGGTATAAGAAGTCTTGGCTGTTAAAGATGATTGATAGTTAAAGAGTAACAAAAGTACACAAGTAGTGTATGTGCATGTGTGTGTGTGTGTGTGTGTGTGTGTGTGTATGAAGAAACAGATTTCAAATAATATTTGGACAAAAATATCTGTGGTATATGATATAAAGATTTAAATCCCTTTGTGAATAATGTAAGATGATGGCTCACTTGTGTAGGAATAATAATGTTTTAACTAGGCAGGGAAAGATCTTTCATTTGTTAAAAACTAGCTAAATGAATGTATAGGAACACAGTTTCTAGGTGATGTATCAGTGATGGATGTTCATGGTGAAGCCTTCAGAGCTACAAGCATGATGGGTATTAGTTCATTTGTAAGTAACTTTGTTTTGTTGTGTTTTGTTTTTTTTTTTTTTGACTGAGAGTAAAACTTCAACAACAATGAAAAAAGAAATCATATAAACACTTGGAGACTGAAATATGATCTTTTTAAAGGACTATTGATTTGATAGGAAAAGTTTGGGGAGTTGTGAATTTGTAAGTGAAACAAGAGTCAGGAGACTCTCATTTAATGTATGAGAACTAGGAAGAACTGGTAGGTAGAAAAAAACCTGACTTAGGAGCTTAAGGAGGAGAATTGAAGACAGTGCATGAGGGCTTCAAAGTTGCTTAGGTTCCAGCAGTTAGTCTAACCATTAGACAATTCATAGGAGGCGTCAGCTGAGTGGTTCTTGATTGATGGGAGAGAGAATTGATTTCTTTGGCCAAGAGCTTCAATGACAACTAATACCCATTTGATGCCACCTCCTCCCTTCTCATTCTAAAGATGAAGAAACTGACGTCCACAAAGGTGAGATGACTCACTCAAGGCCACATAAATGGGCCAGTCTGGGAAAATCTTTCTAAAAATTAGAGATATGCTAAAGTGAAACCTGGGAAAATAGTAGGTTCCTCCTTTCTAGAGATCTTTTAATCAGAATATGTTTGACCTTTTGTCAACTGTGTGATGTTATGGAATTATTATTCAGTCACAGGTGGGACTAAATGGTTACTGAGTTCATCTAACACTATGATTCTGAGATTTTGTGTTCAATGACTTCTTGCAGAAGATCAACATTAGCTGTCTTGGATCATCGTATTGATTAGAATAGCTAAGTCTTTCTCTTTCCCAGTTGATCATGATACAATATTGCTGTTGCTGTGTACGATGGTCTCCTGGTTCTGCATGCTGGACTTTGTATCAGTTCATATGAGTCTTCCCAGGTTTTTTCTGAAACCATTCCCCTCATTATTTCTTATGGCAGAATAATATTCCATCAAATTTATGTAGCAATAGATATGATCTCATTTGAGCCTCTAATTGGTATTCTGCCTCCTGGTTTTGTCTCTAATCAGTTCTGCACATAGCCTTGCATTGCCATAAGGAACAGGTCAAATCAAGTCGCTTTCTTCCTCAAAAACTTTCCCTGGTTCCCCAATTACCCATGGGATAGATAAAACACAAACTTCTTAGCCTGGCATTTAAGGCCTGTTTCCCACCTACTTATCCTCCCTTTCCTAAAACAGTCCTTTTGTGAATTCTAAACTAGACCAAAAGCTGTTCTTTAAACTCAGTACTTCACCTCCCACCGTTCTGGATTTGCATTTACCATCATACCTTCCCAACCCACCTCCTTATTGCTTAGATGCTTGGCATGCATTCCATCCCCATCTCTTTCTCTCTGAATGCTTGCCTTCCATTAAACCTCAGGTCAGGTGTCCTTGTGTCCTCCTCTTTCCTTCCTAAGGCCTTTCCTGATCTCCCCTCCCCACCCCAGCCCCCCCATTGTTTGTGCTCTCTCTCCTGAATTTTCTTTGCAATATATTTTCGTATGTTGTTGTTATTCCTCTTTTATTTTCAGAGAGGACCAGTGACATCATGGGGTGATGTCTTGACTTGTATATGAATTGGATTTAAGTGAGGCAGAGTTGCATAAAGTTCTCAGCTTCACTCTCTCTTCCAGAGTCATCAAAGTCCAGTGCAAAGACAAATGACAAGGCAACTACTAGTGATGGCCCGGTGTAAGTAAGGTGGATTTTAGTGTGTGTAAGGTGGATTTCTGTTAATCTTTCTTAGAGTTTGGTTTCTCAGGATCCATGGCTATAACAATCTCCATTTCCAAGGCTCATGATTTGTAAACATCTCCACTATGTTTGTGCAGTATTATATAATGATAAGTAATATAAACGTCTTCACTTAAAATTGTAAATATCCACTGTGACTGTGCAGTGAGATATCATGGTGAGATAATGTAAACTTGTAAGGATATTGCTGGCAATATGCCTTCTTTGTCTGTTGCCCCATAAAGCAGGTGGGCACTGGTCAGTGAATAGGAAACCCTTAGGGTTGAATGCACAAGCAGGAATGCAATGTGTGCCTTGATCAGCCCCCATCAAGGCTTGGGGGGGAATCTGTGTTTGCCTCAACTGGCCCCCATTGAGGCTTGAGGGGATTTAGGGGAGTACACAAGCTGTGCCTGTCTTGACTGAGTCCAATCGAGACATAGGGGTAGTTGCCGCCCCCCCCCACACCAGCCCTTGCAAGAAGGGTGATCAGGGAATGCTGTAGGAGTTGGTGCTCCCATTATCAGCAACCCTCTTGAGAAGATTAGACAAGAATAAAGTAAGATTTTTCTTTATATGAGACTTTGTCAAATACTTTATTATTTTGTTTTAAAAATTAATTTTTATTTATTTAAATACATATATTCTTTTTTATTACAAACAAGAGCTTTATTACTGGCAAGCAGGAAAAAAAACAAAATATACATACACACACTCATGTACATACACCAAATATATATTCTATATTTTATGCTTATAGTTACCCACTGTCCAAATTGGTGTCATTTTCCACTTCAAGTTTCCTATAGTACACATCCACTTAGGTGCTAAATCATGTTATTCATCCCATCACAAAGTCTCTAGAATCTGTCCCCTTTTCTTCACTCAGTCAGTCATCATTCTAGATGAAGTAATCATCACCTTTGTTCTAGATAACCATAATACCTGTTCTTCTTGCTTCAAGTCCCTCCTATCTCATAGCTTCCTAGTAGCTACCCAAGTGGTTCTCCTAAAGAACAGATATAACAAAATCTCTCCAGTGGTCAATAAATTCCAGGTGTCCCTTATCACCTTTATACTAAAATAGATACTCTTCCATTTACATTTTGAATCTCTTTTCTTTTTTAATATTTAATTTATTTATTTTCAGTTTTCAATATTCACTTCCATAAGTTTTTTAGTTTTCTCCCCTTCCCTCCCCTCTCCTCCCCACTCCCTCCCCAAGATCGCATGCAATCTGATATGGGCTCTACACATACAGTCCCATAGAGCCATGAGAAAGAAAACAAAACAAAACAAAACAAAAGAGCAAAGAATCTGCTTCACTCTGCATTCTGACTCCATAGTTCTTTCTCTAGATGTAGATGGCATTTTCCATCATGAGTCCTTTGGAAAAGTTTTAGGTCCTTGCGTTACTGAGAAGGGCTAAGTCTATCAAAATCCGTCCTTGCACACTGTGGCTGTTACTGTGTACAATGTTCTGGTTCTGCTCACTTCACTCAGCATCAGTTCATTTAAGTCTTTCCAGGTTTTCCCAAAGTCTGCTTGCTCATCATTTCTCATAGCACAATAGTATTCCATTACATTCATACACCACAGCTTGTTCAGCCATTCCACAATTGGTGGGCATCCCCTCTATTTCCAGTTCTTGGCCACCATCAAAAGAGCTGCTATAAATATTTTTGTACTTGTGGGTCCTTTTCCCATTTTTATGATCTCTTTGGGATACAGCCCAAGGAGTGATATTGCTGGGTCAAAAGATATGCACATTTTTATAGCTCTTTGGGCATAGTTACAAATTGCTCTCCAGAATGGTTGCATCAGCTTACAGCTCCAACAACGATGAATTAGTGTTCCAACTTTCCCACATCTTCTCCAACATTTATCATTTTCCTCTTTTGTCATGTTAGCCAGTCTGATAGGTGTGATGTGGTACCTCAGAGTTGTTTTGATTTGAATCTCTCTAATCAATAGTAATTTAGAGCATTTTTCATATGACTATAGATAGCTTTAATTTCTTCCTCTGAAAACTGCCTATCCATATCCTTTGACCATTTATTAACTGGGGAATGACTTGTATTCTTATAAATTTGACTCAGATCTCTATATATCTTAGAAATGAGGCCTTTATCAGAGACTCTAATGAAAATTCTTTCCCAGTTTTCTGGTTCCCTCCTAATCTTGGTTGCATTGGCTTTGTGCAAAAACTTTTCAATCTAATATAATCAGAATTATCCATTTGCATCTCATAATGTTCTCTATGTCTTGTTTGGCTATAAATTCCTCCATTCTCCATAAATCTGATAGGTGAACTATTCCTTGCTGTAACAACAATGTTACTTGCAGCTGCTATGGGGTTATAAGATCAATAACACCGGCACACAGGAGGGCTGCTAGCACAGATTCTTTGATCTGCTTTTCTAAAGGAAAGCAACTCTAAAGGGGTGAACAATCTTACTTTAATCAAACATATGGGTAGATATATAGATATAGATATGGATATGGATATGGATATGGATATGGATATAGATAGACAGACAGATAGATAGATAGATAGACATCATTCCCTTGGTTCAGGGGAAAAGTCAGCACCCTGAACTGCAGAGAAAATACAAACAGAAATTATATAAACAGAGCAAATACAAACAGAAAAGACCAACAGACAGGACTTTTAACTGTCTGACCATAGCAATACATACATAGCTACCAGAAGAGAAGCACCAACACCTGGGTTTTTCAAAGCCGGGGGAAGGGGGGACTCCTTAACAGCTACCCAGAGTCTCATCTGGCTACACCACACAAACACTCTTCCCATGAGTGAGCCCCAAAGCAAAATGCTAACCTCCAAGTATATATATACTTCTTCAGGGTCAGAGGGCATCACAACCCTTGTGACCCAGGCTCATGTGACTCAGAATCGTGTGACTTAGGCTTCCATGTGACTTAAGCAGGTTACATGGGCCTATTAATGGATGGGAAAGATCTTCCCATTAAGCAAAGATACATTACTTGCTCCCTAAATTTGTTCATAGTATCAGCCTTTATACCTAGATCATGTACCCGTTTGGACTTTATTCTAGCATATGGTATCAGACATTGGTCTATGCCCAGTTTCTGCCATACTCTTTCCCAGTTTAAAATAAAGTAAGATTATTAACCCCTCTAAAGCTGTCTTCCTATCCTTTCTGTCTAACTAGATCAAGAGTGAACCTGAGCCAGCAGCCCTTGTGTATGATTACCTGTCTTATACCTGGGATGCAGTAGATGACCTTGGCATCTTTGACCAAGCTCTAAGTGCTCCACAGCACCTGCTTCAGCCACCACCTGTGGCTCCAAGAAGCTATAGCATATGCAGCAGCCACATTCTAGTAAAATCATCTCGGTAAATGGGTTAGAGCAGGATGAGGGCAACCCACAGTTGGAAAAATGTCTAGCCCAAGCCTATGAAGACTTCCCCCAGTGGAATGGGTGGATGAGAACAATTTGTTCCAATTTACATATGTACATCATTGGTGTCAAACTCAAGTAGGAACAGATACATGAGAGCCACATATTGACTTAGAAGACCACAAATTAATACTATCTATGTTGTATTGGGTGGTCAGGTTAAGTCTGATATCTCTGATGTACATGTTGTATTCTTTCTCCCTCAGCCCAAAAAAAGAATGTGAACTCTTTGAGGTCACAGGCTATTTGGTTCCTCTCTGTGTATCTTCAGAGATTTACACATGGTAAATACATAGTAAATGTTGAATTAAACTGAATTGACCCGATGGGAGGAAAATGGCCCTGAGATGTTTCAGGGAATGGAGAAAGAGAGGTGAGCCTCCTTGATTTGAGAAGTCAAAACATTCTCTTTAAACTTCTGAGGGAAAAGAAAAAGAGTAGAATAGAAGTAGTAGGAAATGGTGCGAGGAGTCTATAAGAACTGACAAGCAGCAGGGAGGACCCAATTAATAACACCAAATGTAAATGTGTTGTAAGTGAATCAGTAGGTATAGGCCAAGTTGGATAATAGCAATCAGAGAATGAATATATTTTGTTATTGTTGTTCAGTCTGACTCTTCATGACCCCTTTTCGGAGGTTTTTTTTAGCAGAGATACTTAAATGGTTTGCCATTTTCTTCTCCAGATCATTTTACAAATGAGGAAACTGAAGCAAACAGGATTAAGCGACTTGCCCAGGATCACACAGCTAGTAAGTATCTGAGGCCGGATTTGAACTCGGGAAGAGAAGTCTTCCTAACTCCAGGTCTGGCACTCTGTGCACTATGGTGCCATTTAGTTTCCCTACCCTCTTCCTTACTCAGACCTTAACAAGAATAGCAAGGACTTAGATTTGCCCATAGGCACTGACATCCTCAGGGGGCACACTCTCTTCCCATAGTTATCCAGAAACATCTACTCCCACACCCTGCAGTCTTGGTTACAGATAAGAAATATGAAGAGCAAATTGAATTAGTTACCATGGAAAATATGTATTAGAGGGGAATAAAAACAAGGTCAGAAAAGAAAGATTTCAGGTAGGGAGCTTTGAATGCTACACCGGGTTTATTATTCCTTCAAATATTCCAGGTAATTGATGTTGACGTTACTAACTCCAGATGGAAAGTATCAAACTTGTCTCTGAAGTAATTTCCTTGGTGGTAAGACATTTTATGGCACCACTTAAATTCATTTTTCTTTGTTATTCACCAGATACAAACATTTCCCCTGCATTGTCTGTGGTTAGGCAATTGAATTTCCCTGAAAATTAAGGTTAGTTTTCCCCTCTGAGGTGTTAAAACTAGCCTAAGCATGATATTCTTATATTTCAAAATGGAAATTTCCTGCTATGCAGTAAAAAGGAGTATAGACCCCTTAAATCCTTCTCAGCATTAAGTATAAGATTACATGAGAAGGAAATCATAATAATGTTCCAAAAATCGAATCTTATAAGGACCCTACTGGAAGAGCATTTTACTCACCTACTAAGGGTCCCTGATTCAATTAGTCTATCTCTCGAGGCAGCTGATTTAACACAGGCTGAGCTACAGAGAAAGTGAAATTCATTGGAAGAACAGCATTAATTCTGGGAAAAGTTCACATGAAAAGCCAGGCATCTCCACCTGTCAATTACCGTCCTAAAGATTATTAAATTTAGTACATGGGACTACCAAAATAATCAATACTTCTAAAGATTATAAACTGTAATTAGTTTACATTTATATTTACATGCATACAAATATACAGAGAGAGAGAAGAAAAGAGAGTGAGAGTGACAGAGGGCTAGAGTGGGGGGGAGGAGACAGAGGAGAGAGAGGGAGAGAGGAGGGAAGAGAGAGAAACATAACAGATTATATTTCCAAGAAAATGTTGGTGTGTTTTTACCTCTACCTATGTGGAGCCAATTCAATTTAACAAATAATTCAGTAGATGCCTGGAGGAATCTTTGACCCAGTGATGTCCCTAATAACCCTGGACTCCAAAGAGGTCAAAGCAGAGGAAAAGTGTCCATATATGCCCCATGCATTTAATTATTAACTCTATGCTGATGATTTTCAGATCTGCTTAGCCAACCCCAAACTTTCTCCTAAGCTCCAGACTTGCTGCTCTAACTTCCTAATGCACATCTACAACTAGATGTCTCATAGGCATCTTAAACTCAGTATATCCAAAACTGAATTCATTATTTTCACCCCAACTGTCCCCACACCCAACTTCTCTATTACTATTGAGGGTATCACCAACCTCAAAGTTACCCAGGCTTGTGACTTAGTTATCGTCCATGATGCGACACGTGCTCTCACTTCCTCCCACCCACTCCCCCTTCAGCCGAGAGCATTTTCACTGATTGTCCTTTCATGTCTGAAATGTTCTCCCTTATAACCTCTACCTCCTGGTTTCCCTGGCTTCCTTCAAGCCCCAGCTAAAGTTCCCACCTTCTGATCCCCCTTAATTCTAATGCCTCCCTCTTGTTGGTTATTTCTGATTTATCTTGTACATTGTTGGTTTGTACATAGTTGCTTGCATGTTGTCTCCTCCTCTATTAGATTATGAGCACCTTGAGGGCGGGGATTGTCTTTTGCCTTTTTTGTATCCCTAGTGCTTAGATCAATCCTTGCACATAGGAACAGGATCTTAGTAAATGTTTATTGACTGACCTAAGTACTAAAATATCTATAGTGGCACTTTTTGTAGCAAGCAAATTAAGTAAATTAAGTAATGGCTGAACAATAAGTGGCATGTGAATTAATGACATATTATTGCACTGCAAGAAATTACAAATATGAAGAATTCAGAGAAACTTGGGAAGACTTATACAAATTGAAGTAACGTATATACAAAGATTTATTCACTTATTTTTTTATTCTTCATGCCCCATTTGGGGTTTTCTGGGCAAAGATGCTAGAGTGGTTTGGCATTTCCTTGTCCAGCTCACTTTACAGATGAGGAAACTAAAGTGAGTGACTTGCCCAGGGTCACACAGTTTGTAAGTATCAGAGGCCAAATTTGAACTCAGGAAGATGAATCTTTCTTACTCCAGGCCCAGCACCCTACCCACTGTGCCACCTAGATGCCCATACCCAAGGAATGTGAAATGAGAACAACTTAAAGGATGACCATGATATTGTAAAGGAAAATGACCCTGAAAAACTTTAGAGCTTTCATCAGGTTCTTTAGAGGAAACAGGCCTCCCATCTCTTGGCAAAGAGATGAGGGACTAGGGATATAGCATGGGACACACACATTGTCAAGATATGGATAATCTGGAAATTGAGGGGATGCCTATCACTTGGGGAATGACTGAACAGGCTGTGGTTTATGGATGTAATGGAATACTACAGGGTGTTCCTAAAGTCTGGACACACAGGCAAAAATGCATATTTTCAAGAAATGAAATGAATGAAATTTTTATTTAATAGGAATATTAACAAAATAACATCTTCAATATGATTTCTATCATTTGTGATGCAAAGGTTGATGCGTTTTGCAAGATTCACGTGAACTCAATGCATGTGTCCAGGCTTTAGGAACACCCTGTGTTGTGCTATAAGAAATGATGAACAGCCTGACTTCAGAAAAACCTGGAAAGACTTACATGAACAGATGATGAGTGAAGTGAGCAGAACCAGAAGAACATTGAACACAGTAAAATCAATATTGTGCGATGATCAACTTTGATAGACCTAGCTATTCTCAGCAATACCATGATCCAAGACAGGCCTACACAACAGTGTGGGCCACTTACAGCCCTCACACTTACAGCCCAAGGGATGTATGTTGTACAGGCCTAATCCAAGACAATTCCAAAAGACCCATGATGGAAAATGCTATCCACCTTCAGAGAAAGAACCAATGGAGTCTGGATGATGATGGAAGCATAATTTTTTCACTTGCTTTGTTTTTTCATAGTTTTTTTCTTTTGTTCTGTTTCTTCTTTCATAACATGACTAACGTGGAAATATGTTTAACGATTGCGCATGTATAACCTGTATCAGATTGACATCTTGGGGAGCGGGGAGTAGATGGAGAAAAATTCGGAACTCAAAATCTTATAAAAATGAATGTTGAAAATTGTCTTTACACATAATTGGAAAAAATAAAATACTATTTAATTACAAAAAAAGTTATGGTTAATTTGCTTTGCTGGATTTGGTTATTTGTTTTAAGGGAGGGCTTCTATTGGGGAAGATAAGTTTGCTAGCAAGTGGTAATAAGAGTTTGGGGTTAGAGGGAGAGAAAGAAAAGAGCACCAATAACATTGGTTTTCCTCATCATTTTGCAGAGAGGAAACTAAGTCCCAGAAGAATTAGTGGTACACCTAAGGCCATAGAAGTGGTAAGAGGCAGAAGTATAATTTGAACTCAGATCTTCTGAATTAATTTCACCTTTATTAATCTTTATTTCTCTACAAACTGCCTACCTCTCAATCTGACAGTTAGTCAATAGGCATTTACTAAGTGTTTATTATGTGCCTAAGTGATGGGGATACAAAGAAAGGCAAAAGACATTCCCTGCCCCTAAGGAGTTCACAAGCTAATGGGAGAGAAAACGTGCAAATAACTACGTACAAACAGGATGCAATTATCCCTTCCACATCTCAGGAGTCTGGGGCCTGGCACCCCCTCGGTCTGGAAAATCCATGTAATAGTTTTTGGCCCTCCCTTCATACAATAGAAGAAGTCTGAATTTTTTCTTTTTCTATTGTATGGGGTGTTCATAGTACTCTATTGTAAAATCTGGCTTGGTATTATCATATATTTTGTGCATTTCTGAGTTTCTAAACTTTTTCTGTGTCCTCTTCTGGCCTTAGCATGTCTTTTGCAATTTCCGCAAAACTCCCCCCAAATTCCCATTTAATTTCTTATGCTGACCGGGGATATATCGAAACCACAATGGGGAAAGTCATGACATGGAAGGAATAACCATATATACACAGCAAACCAAAGGTAATTGTAGAGGGAAGACTTTTTAAAGGGGGACCAAAAAGGCTTCTTATAAAGGTTGGATTTTAGCTGAAGCTTGAAGGAAGCCAGGGAAGGCAAGAGAGAGAGGAGGAGGGGGAGCCTTCCAGGCATGAAAGACAAGAGAAAACGCTGAGTCTGGAAATGAAGCATCCTGTGTGAAGAACAGTAAGGAGGCCCCAGATTACCGAAAGGGTAACTCATTAACTACAGGACTAGAATCATCAAATGTCAACACACATCTAAGCCCACTACTTTTTTTCCCTAACATTCAAAAGTTCCTGATTTTCCAATGTAGCAACTGATTCAAAGAAGACATTTCCCCCCAAGAGACTCATTTAGGAAGACAATATTCTATTTGTGAAGTTCTTCACCTGAAACAATTGATACACATAGCAGAACAGTGACGATGATTCCTATTTTCTCCCAGAGGACACGATTTTCAGAACCGCTAAGGTTCCTTCCCTCACCATACTCTCCTTAAAGTTCATGTACCGCCAACCAGCTGACTTCAAACCAGACAGTTTTGCAATTTACAGTTGAATTTATTATATAAACCAAGATGTACATAATAGAGATGGGCAGTTCCATGTACATTTACTCTTTATTTTTTCCTATTCTTTATATACAGACATGCTCATTTTAATTGATGTTAAGGTCAGAATTTTGAAAATACAGCAAAAAAAAAGAATCATCAGGCCTATCAGACCTAATCTAGAATACTATGTTTAATTCTGGACACCATTGCTTAAGATCATTGATAACCTGGAAAATGTTCAGAAAAGGGCAATCAGGATGATGAAGGGCCTTGAGTTCTTGTCATATAAGGATCAGTTGAAGGAACTGGCCATGTTTAAGCCCAGAAAAGAGAAGACACAGAGGTATCATGGTAGATATCTTTATGTATTTGAAGGACTGTCATTTAGAGAAATAACCATTTGTTCCATTTGGCCCCAGACAGCAGAATCACAAACCCTGGGGCAACTCATTTTGCCCCTGTCTGCCTGTTTCCTCAACAAGTAATATGAGGATAATAATAGCACCTACCTCCCAAAATTATTTTGAGGATCCAATGAAATAATATTTGTAAAGCATTTAGCACAGTACCTGACACACAGTAGGCACTTAATAAATGTTAGCTATTATCATTATTATCATTAATTATTATTATTATTGTTAATCTGTGACAAGTAGGTGGTATCATGAATAGAGTGCCAGGCCTGGAGTCAGGAAGACATGAGTTCAAATATGGCCTTAGACACTTACTAGCTGTATGACTTTGGGCAAGTCACTTAACCCACTTTACCCCAGTTTCTTCGTCTGTAAAATGGAAATGATAAACAGCTCTAATTTCTTTGCCAAGAAAACCCCAAATGGGGTCACAAAGAGTCAGACACAACTGAAATGATTGAACAACAGTTATTATTATTACTGAATCTAATGGAATTTTCCCAATTCATCACCCTCTAAAGATGAAACAAGATAATTAGTTCATTTTTAAGGCAGGAAAAAATTGTTTGCTTTGAGTATAAGAAACAATGAAATCAGGGTAACTTATTTGTTGTTTAATGTAATAGCTGATCTTTCCCTTTTTAATTTCAGTACATAGTTTTTAAGGTTCATATTGAGGTTTTGGAAGGAACCTCAGTGGATTTTTTCTGACAGTTTGTAGATAGACTAGCCAATGTGGAAACAGGCCAGCTTCTTTGTACAGATTGTAATCTGTCACAACAAAAATGCTAAGGAGACCCTATCAGAAATCTCTGCATTCAATATTGATTACTTGAATAAATGAATGAATGAATGAATAAAAAACATTTATTAAGTGTTTACCATGTGCTAAGCACTGCATTAAGTTGTAGAGACACAAATTCAAAAGAAAAAACAGTCCTAACCCTCAAGGAGCTTATATTCTAGTGAGGGAACTTTTTAAAAAATAGCTAGCATTTATATAGCTTTAAATTTTGCAAAGCTCTCTCTCTTTCTGTCTCCATATATGTGTGTGTATATGTGTATATTGTGTACATACATACATGTGTGTATATATACACACATACATATGTGTATGTGTATTTATGTGTGCATACATGTGTGTGTGTCCTTGCATTTGGTCAATACACATAGAAGATTGGTGGCCAGTGAGGGCTATTTTGGTGGTATAATGGAAAGTGTGCTAACCTTTGAGTTTAAATTCTGACTCTGTTACTAATTCACTGAATGACCTTGAGCAAGTCATTCAACCTCTGTGAGACTCAATTCTTTCATTTTTACAAGAAGGGGGTTGGATTCCATGACTTTAAGGACCCCTCTCACTTTATATCCATGAGCCTAAGACCCTTGTTCGCCTGTAGCCTATCCCTTACCACCTGTCTGCTATCATTTAGTTCAATATCAGGTGCTTGTCAATTGACTGACTGATTGCTAAGTGCCTATACTTGTTAAGTGGAGAATATCATACCAGCTGCTGAGGGAGGTGACATTTTTAGGTAAAAAAGACATCTTTGCGCTCATGGAGCCTACAGCTCCCAGAGTTCAGCTATCACTATGCAGATTTTCCAGTCTTCTTACACCTTATTCCTCAACATGTACTCTTCATTCCTGTTAGACTGGCCTCCTGGCTGTCCCACAAACAAGATGCTCCATTTCTCAGCTCCCAGCATCCTCTCTGGCTCTATTCCCCCCCCCCTTCCCCTCCCCAACACCTGAAATGTTCTCCCTCCTCCTCTCTAACTACTGACCTCCCTGGCTAACTTTAAGTCCTAACCAAAATCCCGCCTTCTACAGGAAGCTTCAGAAACCCTCTTTTTGGTGCCTTCCTTCTATTAGTTATCTACTGTATATCCTCATACGTTTTTTTGTTTTCTCCCTTGTTACATTGTCAACTCCTTGAGGTCAAGGATTGTCTTTTGCCTCTTTTAGAGCAGTGCCTGGCACATAGTAGGCACTTAATGTTTATTGATTGATCGATTGCAAATGACCCCCAGATCTATATATCCACCCCTACTCATTATCATCTCACATGACGTGGATTCAATCATCATCTCTACGTAGATTTGCTGAAGTCCAAAATGCAACCACAACTTACAGTTTAAATTATCATCTCTATGCAGATGGTTCTCTGGTACACACATACACAAATATGTACTCATTGGTACACCTATCTATGTATGCATGCATGTATATCAATAGATACACATATATGTATATCCACATATTATGTGTACACTGTGTGTGTGTGTATATATATATATATATAAAATTAAGATCTCTAAGCAGATGATTCTCAAATATGTACACACATAGGTGTGTATACCCGTGTTTGTATATTTACATATATACATGTATGTGTATATACAAAATCATCTCTGTGCAGATGACTCAGATATATGTACATATATATAGATATGTGTTTTTACATATGTATGTGCTTTTATACATAGAGTTGTATACATTTATCAGCTCTGTGCAGATGATTCAGACATATTCACGCATGTACGTATGTGTGTATATCGATATACACATGTATATTTATGTCTTTATGTGTGCATACACACATGTGTGTGTATATGAATATCTCCAGCCCCAATTCATCTCCTCAACTCCAGTCCCACATTACAAGTGGCATATTGGATATTTCAAAGCAGTCATCTGGTATACATCTCAAGCCAAACATATATTTGGACAAACTCATTGTCTTTCCCTCCAAACTCACCCACAATCTCTCTCTTATGTACAGGATAAGATACCACCATCCCTCCTTCCAGCCGCTATCTCTGCACCTTTGTGCTCCCCACCTTCCATTCCAGGAATACCCTCCCTCCTCACCCGCACTTCATAGAATCCCCAACCTCCTTTGAGTCTCCTCCTGTAAGGGTTCCTAACTTGGGATCAGTGAATTTATTTTAAAAATATTTCTAAAACTGTGTTTCAATATAATTATTTTCTTTGGTAATTCTAGGCATTTAAAAATATTATTCTGAGAAGGAAGGAAACAGGCAATTGTCCAGTGCTGAGCACTTTACCAATATTGTCTCATTGGATCCTCACAACAACCCTGAAAGGTAGGTGCTATTCTTATCTTCATTTTACGGTTAAGGTTAAGGAAAATGACCCAGACAGTGACTAAGTGACTTGCCCAGGGTCACAGAGTTAGTAAGTGTCTGAGGGCGGATTTGAACTCTTGTCTTCCTGACTTCAGGCCTAGCATACTATCCATTTCACCACCTAGTTTCTTACTCTGGACTCAGAGCCATTCACAAGACTGCCCAAAAGGACCATGACATTAAAAAAGGTAATCTAGTCCAGTACCCTCATTTTTATAGACCCTAGTGACTTCTAGGATTAATTAACTCATTAAGATGAAATAAAATCTGGAACTAATAATGACCCCTGGTGAGTTCCATATTGGAGTCCTGGGTCTGCTACTGATCTTGGGCAAGTTCTTTTAGCCACAAGTGTCTCAGTTTCTCTATCCACAAAATGTGATTAAACTTAAATGACCTAACTCAGGGGTGGGAAACCTGCAGCCTCAAGACCACATGTGGCCCTCTAGGTCTTCAAGTACACCCTTTGACTGAATCCAAATTTCACAGAACAAATTCTCTTAATAACTATAAAACTTGGATTCAACCACACCTAAGGCCCTTTTCAGAAGGCCACATGTGGCCTCCAGGCCAAAAGTTCCCCACCCCTGAATAAGTCATGTTATTGTGAGGAAGGTGCTCATAAATCTAAAAGTACTATAGAAATGGGAACTACTCTTATTACCTCCCAAAGCTGCCTCTCCTCATGGTCTGGAGACCCTCAAGTAAATTGTAACCTTTCCATTGCCTCAATGATTTCCCTATAAAATAACTTCATAATACAGCCTTGACTCAGGATAAAAAAAGAAGACTACCTACTCAGCACCATATTGGGCAAAATGTGTTGCCCCAAAATAAAGGCTATCCCATTAAAATGAAGTCTTTTTGAAGGGAAGAAAATTAAAAAGAAGAATGCACCAAAGAATATGTAACTATGTCAATGGAGAAGCAGTGTGGCATAATGGAGAGAATTCTGGGAAAACCTGGGTTCAAATCCAGCCTCTGATGCTTATAACCTATATCACTGCAAGTCCCAAAAATTTATTAAAATAGATATTTACTGTAAAATTTTAGTGATTAGATGGTTGGAGAAAGTAATAAAAGGCTTGTAGGGTTGTGAAAAGAGCATTGGGCTTGGTGCCAGAGCAGCTTTAAATCCCTGATTTGCTGCTAACTATTTCTTTGACAATAGGCAAGTCACTCCATTATCTGTGGGACTCAGTGTCTTCATCTGTAAAATGAGACTAGATGTTAGACTAGATGCCGGAACTGATATCTAATTCCTCTCTCAACAGCTCTCTCTTACCCCAGAAGGCTAGAGGCTGTTACTAAAAGCAAATTGGATTATGATTTCGGGCTGCTTTCAGGTTTTCTAGAAGTCAAATTTGGAGTAGGGTAGAGAAGGGAGCACAATTTATACTTGAAACAATGGGGTCGTAATCAGACTGTCCCTGGACCTCCCCAAGGACAGCCTTTGAAGTACTCAGAAGAGCTACTTCTCCTTTGTCAAAGTCATGTTTCATCAAAAACATCTGCTGTGGCTCCCTGGAGGACCAAACAAAGAAGCTCTATCCTAAATCTTGGACTGTTGTCTCAGTGTGCCTCGTCCTGCCAGCCCTCAGAGAGTCAGAACAGCCCCTGCCTCAGACATTGGGAAATAACGGGAATGATGGAGCATGATGAGGTGTCAAACTACAACCCCTTTGCCAAGCATTTAACAGAGGATCTTTTTCCAGTCTATCAATTCTTTACAAGGTCTGAGCCTCTTCCTCCTTCCCCTCCTTTCCCCAGGCTTTTCCCCTCTGGGGGAAAGGGGACAGAAATTAGCTTGTGCTATATTTGTAAGTTTTAATAAAATTCACCAAGAGTCACTGTAAGGCTTAAAAATCTTGAATAACCTATCTGTAAAGCCCTGCATTAATAATATGAGTCTCTCCTCCTCCACCCACCTTTCCCCAGCCTACCCACTTGAAAACTAAGAAAGTATCTGTTGTCTGACTTTCCTGTTATTTTGCCCTCCCCATCTTTACCCCAGGTCATATACTATTTTGCTTTATTTAGTTTTGTGGACTTCATAGTTCTTTGACTCATCATACCATGCATTCAAGTGGTATTAACCAAAAGAATGCCCTTTGTGGTCTAATATTGAGAGCTCAGAAAACCCAGGTCCAAGTCTTGAACACTAACCATCAGCTGCATGATATTGAATAAGTTCATTCACTTACATCTTATATAACTTATGTATGTTTTCTCATCTTTAAGGTGCAGCTAATATTCTCATTATATGCTTCTCAGGCTTTAGGCATCATAATTACAGAATCACAAAAATTTAGTCATAAAGGATTATGCAACAAAATAAGCAACGTGTGGGTAAATGACATATGAAGTTTCTTCAGCAACGAAAGGAGTAAAGTTGAAGGACATCTGAAGGGCTTTGATATAAAAAAGGTATCAGATTTATTCTGTTTGGCTCCATACAGCAGAAACAGTAGAAATGAGTGGAAACTGTAAAGGAGCTAAATTAGGTTTGATGGTAGGAAAAAATTCCTGGAAATTGGAGCTGTCCAAGAAGGGAATAGGCTGCTTTGAGAAGTGGCAAGCTCCTTGACCATGGAGATCTTGAAGCAGAGGCTGGAGGACTACTTGTCAGATACATTACAATAGGGATTCCTTTTGTATATAAGTTCACTAGATGATTGCTGAGGTTCTTTCCAACTCTCAAACTCTGTGGTTCTCTGAAGAGATGGGAAATGGCTGCAAGCTAGTTCCGTGTGAGACATTCTGGAAGATGATGATTAAGAGTGTCCTCTATTTATATGAAGGCTTTGTCAGAAGTATTCTAACTTGGGATCGAACACATGTAAGTGAAAGAGCAAGTAACATAAGGAGAAAAATAAGAGAAATCCGCCCCCACCAAAGATGGGAAAACTCACCATAGATTCAGGAGTTCCATCATCAAAGCCAACAGGCAATGTACAAGTATTTCAGTCAAAAGAGTTAGCCACAAGAGGTGACTAAAAGCAATTCTAACAGCAAATTGAGGTTCCTTATTCCAGTAAGTATAGAGGTAAAGGGAATTTCTCAGAGCCTTTCAGAGGTTGTGTTATGGTGAGCTCTTACCACATGTCCTGCCAATGTCCTATCATCCACCTGCAATGCATATACAATTCCCAGTTATGTATCTTTCTTTGAGATACTATGAGGTCCACAAAACAAAATATTAGAGGGCTGCAGGAAAATGTCTCTTCTTTCCAGGAGTACTTTGAAAGAATCAAAGTACTTTAAAGGGAAAATAGAAAAGGAAAAAAAGAATCCAAAGCAGAAAGAAATCGTAATTTATGTCGAGGCAGAAAAATGTAAGAAAGAAAAAGGACCACTGAACATATGGAAATATACAAGAGTCCTTCTCATAAAGGGTGGAGCTGGATAAGGGGAAGGTAGCTTCTTGCCTTCCAGAGAAGGTAATGGTGAAAATTCAAAGCTATCACCAGGACAGAAACTATCTAATATTGGTCACAATAAGAAGAAAGGAAATCATAAAGGTTAGTGACCCCTTGCTGAGGCAGACATGCTGTTGACCTGACAGGAATGATAAGGAGGGGTAGTGTCCTCCTGGGATGTATTCAGGATGTGACAGAACCATGCCAAGAATTTTCATTTCTGTTGCCCACCACCCACTTACTATTGATTCATGTAGGGACAGATGATATAACCTGAGGAAACCTAGAAAGCATTGCTAAGGATTATGACCTCCTGAACAAGATTTTGAAGGTATTAAAACTTTCTGTCTGAAAAGGAGCCTCCAGAGATTGTGAGCAGGAATCAGAGCTAACCAGTTCAAACAGAAAAGATAGGAATAGGAATTGGAATGGAAAACATTGTTTAGTGCTGGGGAAGATACAAGGATGTACAGGTACATATGGTACCTATCCTCATGGACAATGTTCTTTCATCAGCATTTCCCCTTGAGATACGTCCATAAGATATCCCATATAGTTCTGGGATTACATTTTTATTGAAATGAGAAATTAACAAGTCACCTTGTTTTGTCTTCTGCTGTCTGCGTCTGCCCACATTCCTCACTGATATCCCCTCCAGCATCAGGCTGGAAATAACTGTCCTTAGATAACCACTCAAGCCAAATTCACACTTTGATGGAATAACTTTGTCACTTTGGGTTAGACTTTTATTTATATGTTTTGTCAAGTCAATAAGCACTTATTAAGCTCTCTCTAAGTTCTAGGGATACAAAGAAAGGTAAAAATATGGTCTTTGCCTGTTGAGAGCTCACATTCCAATGGGAGAGACAGCATGTAAACAACTATGTACATACAAGACTAATATACAAAGTAAAAATAAAAAAATTAATTATGTTCAGCTTGATACATGTTAACTTTTGAAAAAGAAAATAGCATAACGATTTAATTCAATAAGTGCCTACTCTATTCCAGGTTCTGCACTAGGCGCTGGGGACACAAAACAGTCATTATCCTCAAGGAGCTCAGGTCCTACTGAGGGATACAAGATGCACATATATAAGTAAATACAAAGACTATACAAAATGAATAATTTTGGTGGAGTAGCACTAACAACTGAGAAGGCATAGGACCAGAAAGGCCTATGGCCTTCTGAGAAGGCATAGGACCAGAAAGCCAGGAAGACATGAGTTCAAATATGACCTTAGACACTTACTAGTTATATGATTCTGGACAAATCATTTCAGCTCTGTTTGCCCCAATTTTCTCATTTATAAAATGGGTATGAGACTAGCATCTATCTCCCAAGGTTATTGTGAGCATCAGACAAGATAATGTAAAGTGCTTAGTACAGAGCCTGGCAAAATAGGCACCATATAAAAGCTGATTCCTTTCTCCTATTAGAGAGGTGGTACTTGAGATGAGCTAAGGATTCTAAAAGGCAAAGATGATAAGAGAAGCATATGGAGAAAACCAGTGAAGAGGCACTTAGAAGAAAAAGGGAACACTGTGTTCAGGGAAAAGCCATAAATAAAAATATGTCACCTAAAACAATGATCCCCCAATGAGACAACTCTTTCCCCCAGTATTCGTGCTATTTCCCCAACTCTTGAAAATAATCTCTAATCCTTAAATTTGGCCAATAGAAAGGATGAGGCATACTTAAGATTTAATAGGATAATAAAATTCCAAAGTTGGAAGGATCCTAAGAGGTTACCAGTTTAAACCTACATACTCTGTGTGTTATTCCTTCATCAATTCAAACAACATAACTTCAAAAAATTTACATAAAAATATATTCATTGGACATCTACTATGTGCAGATCTCTGTTCTAGGACCTGGAAAGGATATTAACTTTTGTGAGAGACAATGTGCCTATATATCTAGTAAATTCCTTTGGTTTAACTAATTCAATTCAATGGATACTAAATGAAAACCAAGTTTTTTCAAGGCAATCAATCAAGAATTAATTAACAAGCATTTATGAAGTGCCAGTTAGATGCTAGCTATGGGGATACCAAGATAGAAAGGAAACAGTGCCTGCCCTCAAGGAGCTTATAATCTAAGGGGAGGTAGGGGGAGAACATAAGAACATAGTTAGAAATATACAAAATACCTACAAGATAATCTTGTTGGGGGCCAGGGAGAGGGATAGTCTCTAATAGCTGGAAGTTAATCAGACAGCCAATATAACATTTAAATATCTGCTATGTGCTAAGTGCTGGAGATTAAAAAAAAGCAAAAAGCAATCCTTGCCCTCAGGGAGCTCTCAATCTAATGGAACTTTCATGGAGAAGGGGATATGAGCTAAGTCTTGAAGGACACTAGGGTTTCAAAGAGGTGGAGGTAGATGGAGTGCATTCTAGGCATGGAGATGTAATGATAGTAGGAAGGCCAGTTTGCCTGTACCCTAGGGGAATGATGTACATGGAGGGAATGATGTGTAATAAGGCTGGAAATGTAGTTTGGGGTCAGGTTGTAAAGGTCTTCAAAAACCAAATAGAGGAGTTCACATTGGATCCTGGAGGTAATAGGGAGCCACTATTTATTGAAGAAGGCATTAAACAGTCACTTTGGCAGCTGTGTGGTGGCTGGATTGGAATGAGGAGAAATTTGAGGCAGGAAAGTCAAGTAAGAGGCTATTGCTATAGTCCAGTGAAAGATGATGAGGGTCTGAGGTAGGATGGTGACAATGTGAGTGGTGATGTAGTCAAGACATGTTTTGGAGCTAAAAAGGACAAGATTGGGTAACTAATATATGGGATGAGTAAGAGTGAGGCGTCAAGAGCTCCAAGTTTACAAGCCTAGTTAACTGAAATGTGGTGTTTCCCTTAACAGAAATGGGAAAGTTCAGAGGAAGGGGTAGTTTGGAGGGAAAGATAAAGAGGTCCATTTTGGATAGGATGAGTTATCTCAAACTGCAGCACCTTCTTTCCAAAATGTCCAACAAGCATTTGGTGTTGAAGGATTGAAATTCGGTGGACAGATTGGCATTCAACATATAGATCCTGAGTCATCAGCATTGAGATGATCTTTCTTTGTTCTTTTTTAAAATTTTATTTTACTTTCAGTTCTAAATTCTCTCCCTCTCCCCCACCCATTGAAAAAGAAAAAAAAAACAAAACCCATTACAAATGTGTATTGTCAAGAAAATCAAATTCCCACATTAGCCATGTCCAAAAAAAAAACCAAAAAACAAATATGCCTCATTCTGCACTCTGAATCCATCACCTCTCTTTCTGGAGGTGGGTAGCATGTTTCATCATGAGCCTTCTGGATCCATGAGTGGTCATTGTATTAATCTGAGTTCCTAAGTTTTTCAAAATTGTTTGTCTTTACAATATTGTTTTTATTGTATAGATTGTTCTCCTGGTTCTGTTGACTTTAGATCACGTCATACCAGTCTTCCCAGTTTTCTCCAAAGCCATCCTCTTCATCATTTTTTACAGCACTGTATTAGTTTCTCACCTTCATATGCCACAATTTGGATAGCCGTTCTTCAACTGATAGGCACCCTTCCATTTTCCATTCTTTGCCACCACATAAAGAACTGCTATAAATATTTTTGTACATCTGAGTCCTTTTCCTCTTTCTTTGATCTCATTGGGATAATGATTAAATTCAGGAGAGCTGAAAAGTCACCAATGGAGTGAATGTAGGAAAGAAAAGAAGACCTAGAACCAATAGGTGGGGGGAAATGATATAATTTGAAGGGTCTTAACCAGTTCTTCATAGGATTTCTTTATTTTTTCATCACCTGCAACAGGTATTAGTACAATAGCTTCCATTAGATTCATGGTGGTCTCTTTGCAAGTATTTGCCATAAGCATAAGTAAGAGATAACCAAATGTCCCATGAAATAAAGCCCTTATTGCCTTTGAACACATGATAAAAATCAACTCTGTTGTTGTTTGTCCCTTGTTTTTGAGGAAGACCAATGACATCATGACGAATGATATCTTGACTTGCCCATGAATTGATTTACGTGAGGCAGAGTTGCAAAAAGTCATCAGCCTCAGTCTCTTCCAGATTTATTGAAGTCCAGTGGCAAGACAAAAGTCAGGATGACTGGCAATGGCCTGGGATGCAGTGGATGTCTTTGGCATCTTCAATGTCTGACGAAGCTCTAAGAGCTCCACACCACCTGCTTCAGCCACCTTGATGGCCATTGGAGCAAATTGTTTTAAACTGCCTGTTCCACTGGCAAAATCTTCACATGTTTGGGGTAGGCATCCCTCTAACTCACCAGTGGCCTGTCAGTTACCCTCAACCTGGTTTAGCCCATCTGCCAAGATGGTTTCACCAGGATGTAGCTGCTGCAAATGCTACAGCTTTTGGAGTTACAGGGAAAAGTTGGGTGACGTGTGGACACCACAAGTGGGTCTCAATACCTTTATTTGCCTATGGAAAGTTATTTCCTCACCACCATGAAGCATTGGACAAAGACTTTGCAGAAGTGTCTAAAACCTGAACAATATCATTCAAGCTACATTAAATAACATAACGTACATGTAGGTACCTAATAATGGCAGTCACACTAGAAGTGCATTCAACTAGCATTAGAGCATGGTACAAACATAATGCATATGTCATAGAATCAACAGCATATAGGACAATATGGAATGTATTAAATTATAATATACCTCAAGGCAATACTGAACAGGTGATATTGCATAACTGAGTTGTATAGTGACCAAATCCACAGTGCACATGCAGAAATACATTCCACGCACATATCACAACACATGCATGACATTGCATGCTAGCACTTATAGCACTGTTTAACATGACAATAAAAGCATTTTCATTTCAAACATCTAAGTCATATACATCATAGTAGCATCTGTTGCAGTAACGTACAAAGTACAAATGCTGTCCAACAACAACTATAGTTCAACTACCTGAGGAAGTTTTTTTTTTCCTTTCTATAGTGCCATAAGTAAGCTTAGTCACTGGCCTTCTGGACCTGGTGCTTCTCTTAGAATCACCTGAGGTTATGAACTTCCCAAATTGCCTGTCAGTATCCTCCGATCTACTGGCCCCCAGTCCCAGTCTGAGCTAGTATATGACTAAGGATGACGCTGTTTCCAGGCTCTGTGAGTGGCCTTCATATGCCGCAGGCCTCTATAGTAGGGTATCGGGCAAGAAAGTAGTTGCCACTGGCCCAGACTATCTGTTAGCATAACCTGTTGGCCTGAAGTTCCAATGATTTTTATGTGTAAATGAACTGTAGAAAATCTCTGACCCTGGGATTTAGAGAATAATGCTAGATTTTGAGTCATCCAATCTTAAATTTAAGAGATAGAAAAGACCTCAGAGGCCTTCTAGTCCAACCTCTCATTTTTACAGTTGAAGAAATTGAGGCTCAAGAAGGTTAAATTTACTTTACTGAAGGTTATACTCAATATCAAATGTGGGAATTAAACCCAGATCTTCTGACTCCAAAAAACCAGTGCTCTTTCGTGAGTTTGAATCCCATCTCTGATACTTGCTAGCTATGTCACCACAAACAAATCACTTAAATCACCCTTTGAGACTCAGTTTCCTCCTTTATTAAATGGGGGTGACAATACCCTGAGAAACTAGCTACCTCACCAGGTTTTTATGAGGCTTAAATGAGACGTGTTAGAGCATTTTGCTAACCTTGAAGCATTATAGAAATGCTGTACCTGTCAGCAGCAAATCCCCTCGGCTTTGGCACTGCATGCACAAAAATCATGCACAATGATATTTTTTTGCTATTTCCTTGTACTTGCACAATACCAAAATCTAACTCTTCATGCAAACCAGAGAGGCTAGATTACAGCAGTAAATAAATTCAAAAACTATAGTCAGGTACCTAGGTGGCATGGTAGATAGAGTGCTGGTCTTGAAGTCAGTAAAATTTGAGTTCAGATCCAGCCTCAGATACTGACTGCGGGACTCTGAGCAATTCACTTAATCTCTTTGAGCCTCAGTTTTCTCATCTGTAAAATAGGGATGATAATAATAGCACTTACCTCTCAGGTTGTCACGAAGAACAAATGAGATAATGTTTAAAGCTCTTTGCAAACTTAAAAGTGGTATCTAAATGCTAGCTATTATTAATTTCAAGACGCATGCTTATGACTAAGGAATATATTTCTTTTTCCCTTTGCATTTCTAGGAATGTACAGACAACCAACTTCATTGCAGAAGAATCTTTGAATCATTTATCTCTTTCACTTCTGTCCTACTGACAAACCGACAAACCTCTTTTCTCCTCATAATGTACAGAAATGTGTTTGCTAATATTTTTAGACTGTTGTCATTGACCAGTCATGGTATGATAAAGGCAGATTTGGAGCTCCATAAATCCTTGGTAGTGACAAAAAGACTCTCAGGGTTGAACTAGATGGTCTCAAAGGTCCCTTCTACAGTTCTATGACTCAAATATGTCAAACCAGTCTGGAGTATGGAACCAGGTCTGAGGACTGTGAAGATGTGGAAAAAATAGCTTGTCTTTGTATGCTTTGGGGAGTGGTTTTGTATTCTATTTTTTAAAGTGATAAGAGCTGTGCCTGGCTGGGCTTGTATTTCTCTTTGATACATGGGAGGGGAAGGTAGACAGCAAAGGCACAATTGGGACCATGCCCACTAGGCAAGCAGGAAAGTTTCATCAAGTGAGAGCAGAGGACCCAGAATGGAGACATGGAAAAGAAACATAGTGACAATGAAGAGAGCAAGACATAATAACCTGTTAAGGAGAGCAGGCTGTCAAGTAACCCAGGTATCTGGAAATCGATTGAATGAATCAATTTCCATAGCATAGGGAACAAGGGAAGAAGCAATTGTCTTTCTCAACCCTGCAACTTGCAAAGATAAAGCCAGAAATTTTATTTTATTTTTAATTTATGGAATAAAATGAGCATTTCTATAACATAATATAATAAAAAAAGATGATTGCACATGAAACTGCAAATCTATTATGTACAACTTGCTATTCCTTTTAAATATGTAATAAAGTTATCGTGTAAATTTCATATTTTTCTTCCTTCCCCTAGAGATGGCTACCATTAGACACAAATAGGTATACATGTGACATTATTCTACACATACTTCTATTTATCGGTTCTCTGGATGCAGATAGCATCTTTCTTCATGTCTTTTATAGTTATTTTGGGGATTTTTAATAGTCAAAATGAAGAAAAAGTTGTTCTTAAAACAATACTGCTATTTCTGTATACAACGTTCTCTTGGTTCTGCTCCTTTAACTCTTCGTTAGTTCATGCAAGTCTCTCTGTGTTTTTCTAAGATCATCGAGGTCGTCGTTTCTTTTAGCACAGTAGTTCAGTAGCATGGAATTATTCCACCCCAATTTCACACTTCTCGGAGATGGAAGTCACTGTAGTTAAGCCAGAGCATGAAGGACAAGGCAAGAAATGGCTAGAATGATGGGAAACCTCCTGACTGGCTGAGATTAAGTCTACAATTGTAGAATGGACCAATGATCTCAGACCCATTCAAAGATAGGGGTGGGGCATTCCATTTTGCAAGGAATATTATGGGATGAGAAGAATTTTTCTTTCATCTTATGCTGGGACAGAAGAAAACAGTTGGCCATGAGACTTGGGAAGTTATAATAAGAAAAATTTAAGTTCCATCCCTACAGGAACTAGGTAGTTCTTTTATTTATACTTGTAATTACCTTTTCCCCATGTGAGGTATTTACAAATTCTTGATTTTGTATACACAGTCCCCTTCCACATCATGACTTTCCCCATCCATTTAGATGTATTGCAAGTGGATATAAGAAATTAAGTGGGAATTTGGGGGGAGTTTTATAGAAACCACAGACAACACAGACATAGAGCCTATGACCAAATACTTAACCCAAACTCTACGATAAGGTATTGTAAACACCCCAGAAAAGAAAAAGAAAAAATTCAGACTTCTCTGGTACAAAGGGAGGACCAAGAAATTTTATGCAGATTTTCCAGACGGGCGGGGGGAGGCATTGCACCCCTAACCCCTAAGATGTGGAAGCTATCTAACCGTAGTCTCTTTTCTCTTGTAAGTAAACCATAGAAAAGCCCATTCCCAGTATCTAAGTGAGGAGAGATGAGAGAGAAAAAGGGAAAGAAAAAGCAGATAGGTGCTAGGTTAGGTAATTAGTTATCGCAGCAATGTCAGAAGAAGGAGGGTAGGACATTCGAAATCTGGTGAAGCATATTTCTGAAACCTGGGAACCAAACAAAGCTTAGGAAGGGATTCCTGGGGTTCAGATAGGTCAGTGTCTGTTTCCACAATCTGGCTAGCAGCTTCTGTGGGGGTGTAAGATCCACCCACAGCCAGCACCCAGAAAGCTGCTGGCACACTGGGAAAGCACAGGTTCTTTTGATCTGCTTTAATAAGGAAAGCAAGGTGAAGGGGTTGACAAGCTTACTTTAATTCAGCATACAAATATCACTCACTTAGTTCAGAGGAAAAAGCCAGCACCCTGAACTTCAGAATAAAATACGAATAAATTACAAACATCAACAGACAGACCTTGTCTGATTCAAATCCCAATACATAGTTACCAGAGTTCAACAAAGTCTCAGCATCCAGGTTTACAAGCTGGAGCGCTCCTTAGCTACAGCAGCCTGGAGTTTCCTCATCAACACCATCTCGAGAGCCCTTAAACAATTTACAAACAGACAGACCCAATACAATTCGTAGTTACCAACATCTAGGTTCAGCCTGGGAGCTCAGAACAAGGGCTGGCCCAGTCACGTGCCACCACTGCTGTGGATAAGAGAGCTCCAAAGAACAGACAGCCAACCCCTGGTTTTTATATCTTTCTAGCGTCAGGGGTGAGTCACACATGCGACTCACCCACATGACCTAGAATCATCACAAAGAGGCGGACTTAAACCCACGTGGTCTAAGAGCCTCTGCTCTCCCAGACATGTAAACTAGGCCCTCCCTGAAGTTAGCACCACCTTGGGCCCCACTTTAGTTGCCAATCCATACCCACTAAGGTTTTACACCTAATAGCAGCAGTTTGGGCCTGGGGCTTAGCACCTAGTAAGGCTCAATGAATTACTCAAATGGAACAAAAGCCAAACTATTCAAGGGCACTTGTTGAACTAAGTTCTAAGGAGCCCATTTTGCTTACCAGCACAGTGTCTCAAGCTTGAACTTAGCGATCAGTGGAGAAATTAGGGAAAGCCTATGTAAGAAATGGGAGGAGGAGTTTTGTTTCCACCAAACTAAAGGTATACTTCCCCCTCTCCCCGACCCCAGCTTTAGCAGAAATCAGGCCTCAAGGTCAGTCAGGTGAGAGGTCAGAGGCTTGTATGCATGCGCATGCTTTTTGAGAAGGCAGTCAGGGGAATTAGAGAGACCAAACCTGTTGAACCAGTTCAAGCTTATCTCGGGTCTGGTCTTGGTCAAGAGTCCAGGCCTACTGATTTGCATAATTTGCATATGTTAAAGAGGGAAGGTAGGGAAAGTAAAAGAATGTAGATTAATCCTAAACTAAGATGAGGAAAATCTAATTAACTTCACTTTTGCTTCTGTATCCTTATTATCCTACCTATATAAACTGTATAACCTAGGAAAACTACGTAAAAGGTAAAGAATGTAAACTAACCATAACTCTAGCAGGAGTGGAGGGAATGGTTTACCCACCCCCCCACCCAAATCTGCTCCTGCAGCTGTATCAGTGTGAGTGTTCCAGTGAGCGCTATACCTGCTCTCTCAAGGAGCATAATAAATGCCTTCCTCTGCCCACTCTGGTCCTGAGTTCTTTGGGTGAGAATGGGCAAATCACATGGATTTTCCTAAGGTTAAAGAAAGGAAAGCAATGAGCAGTGGAAACTCATCTTGGGCTTACTTCCTGATCCTGCCTTGGGGAGTCCTGTGATCCCCACTGCAGTATTAAGAGGGCAATCACTCAGGATTTCCCTGGGGAACACTGTGGTCTGCATAGCCTTCTTAAGGGGACATCACTTGGGACTTCCAGCCCTGTCTCGGGAGCCTTGTGATCTTACTGCCACTCTAAGGGGCCATCACTTGGGTCCTCCTTAAGGTCTGACCCCTAGGAGGCCCTGTGATCCCCACAGATTAAGGGAGGGAGGCTACCACTTGGTCTTCCTCTGGGGAGTCCTGTGGTCTGCACAGCCTTCCTTAGGGATTATCACAGGGTTCTTCCTCAGGACTTTGGCCCTGCCTAGAAAGTCCAGTGATCCCCAAAACCATGTTTCTCACAATTTGGGGAAGTCCAGTGATCCCCAAAACCACATTTCTCACAGTCTAGATCAAGGAATAGAAGATGGTGCTTCAGCAACTCAATTAAGTTTGATGAGGCCAAAGGTTCAAGGCTGGATCCTTCCAATATAGCTGCCAGAGGCTTAGCTGTTTTAATAATATCATCAGAAGAACAAGAAACTCAGGGAAGTATGGAAGAATCTTTTATAGAGGAAGGTGAGGAATTACAGAAAAGAAAATTTCCTGGATTCAGTATCAATGTTTTTAAACATTGGAAAAGTTTCATGTGGGAAAGAAAGCCCTCTTAGTCAGTGTGGCTTCAATGGGTAAAACTAAAGTAAAGGGGAAGGAAGAAAAGAGATAGATTTCAGCTCATTCTAAAGAATTTCCTAACACTTAGAGCTCCTGAGCTATCCCAAAATGGGAATTTTTAACCTTCTTAGATAGAAAGATATTCAAGAAAAGCTTAGATGATTAAATAACTCCCTCCTCAGTTGGGCAAAGATGGGATTGCAGGGCATTGAACCAGACATCATCTAAGGACCCTTCCAATTCTAAGGATGAAGAGAACCCATACTCTGAATCAAGTCTATGATGTTGGGGAATGACATATGTTTCTAACACTTTGTGGGCTGGGATGAGTCCTAAAAAGGATTCTTTAAGTCTTTTTTTACTATACAGTCATCCCTTCCACATCATGACTTTCTCCATTGTGGTTTGAATACATTGCAGGTCAGCATAAGAAACTAAATGGGAATTATGGGAAAGTTTTGTGGAAGTTGCAGATGACCTGCAAAGGCCAACAGATGACACAGAATACTTAACCCAAATTTTACAATAAGATACTGTAAACACCTCATAAAAAGCAAAAGAAAAAAATTCAGACTTCTTCTCTGGTATGAAGGGAAGGCCAAAAACTTTTACACAGATTTTCCAGATCATGGGGGCACTGGGCCCCTAAACCCTGCACAATGTAAAAGGGATGATTACATTCTTTCCCAAGTTTGATGCAAACAGTGGCTAATTGTTTCTACTTATGAGTCAAGCCCTTAAGGATAGTATGGGAATATCCAATTCCTAATTACTAGGAATATAAAAATTAGGAATTATTAGAAATATATAACGTTATTAGGAAAGTAATCTCAATGTCCTAATGATTTCCACTCTATTTCTTAAAGTGGAGATGTTTTATTACTTTTCTTTCCTTACTGCTTTCCTATGTCTAAAGGTGAATAAGGGAGGGAATTGTAGTTAAAAGCAAAACATCCCGAATCCAAAACTAATAACTGCTTCATTAATGTAAAAAGCAAGCCTTGTGAGAAAAAAAAAGACTTTTTCTTTTTCTCTTTCCCTCTGTGCCTAAACAGTGCCTTATACACAGTAGCCACTCAACATTCATTGATTTTTTTTTTTTTTGCTTTTTGGCAGGGCAATTGGGGTTAAGTAACTTGCCCAAGGTCACACAGCTAGTACAAGTGTCTGAGGCCGGATTTGAACTCAGATCCTCCTGACTCCATACTCACTGCGCCACCTAGCTGCCCCAATTGAATTTTTTTTTAATGAAGAAGCAACCTGGGTGCTAAATTCAATGCAATCCAAAAATCATTTAATAAGTAGCTACCATGTGCAGATGCTGAAAATACAAAAATGAAAACACAGTTTCTGCCCTCAAGGAGTTTGAAATCTAGTAGAATATTTTACAAATTGTCTATTAGAATGTAAATTCCAAAGAAGTCCATCAAAGAGGTTCTGTTGCAATTGAATGTTGGCCTTTTCGTTATTGATTTTGTCTTTTAAAACCCATTTCTCTATCCCATTGGTCCCTCTAACAAGAACACAATTTTGATGCTCAGAGAGAAGTTTCTCCTCACAACAGTACTAAGTAAGGCAATCAATATGACCTTAATACCACATCTCCCTTGATACATAATTGAATTTGTACATGGAAGAACTCAGCACCAAAGTTCAATTGTTTGCAACAGAATGCCAATTTGCTCCCCGTCAGGCCTTGCACTTATTCAGATGGAAAGTCTAACTATGGCTTATAAAATTATTCCCAGTACATGCCCCATATGCAAGTTAATGGCACACGGAGGACTCGATGTTCGCTCTGCTCTTTAGAGCAGTTGTTTATAGATTCCAGATACAGGGGATGTCAAGGGAATCTTTCTTCAAGCCCCAAAGGCAGGGGCCATATTGGGTATGCTCCTGAGGTCTGGGATCATGGGATACATGAGATAGATTCAACATGCATTATGGCCAAGAAACAGCCCTGAGCATCAATCATTCTAACACACACAGTAAGGAGCACTACCAACATGGCCATCTTTGAATAAAGATAAAATATATACACATGCGTTACTTAATTGAAAAAGTGGTAGAGGGGCAGCCAGGTGGCACAGTAAGTAGAGCACCAGCCCTGGAGTCAGGAGCACCTGAATTCAAATCTAGCTTCAGACACTTGACACACTAGCTGTGTGACCTTCAGCAAGTCACTTAACCCCAATTGCCTTGCCTTCCCCCATCAAACAAAAGAAAAAATGTAAAAAAAGAAAAATGGTAGAGATTTCCAACAAATGTCAAGAGAAATTCACTCCATTTCAATTCCATTCCAGAAGCATGTATTAAGTATCTATGGTGTTTTGAAAGTCACTATACTAGGTGCTAGGGAGATAAAGAAAGATAATACACATTCCCCTGCTGGCCCTATTTCTTAGCTTCTGAACTCCAAAACCATGCCTGTGCCACTGTCCCATCCTCAGTGCCTGAGGCCTCTACACTGGAACATGCTAACCACTTTCTAAATCTGAAATATTTCTCTGTAAGGACCACTTCTTCTACTGGTGATTTCTTCTTGGGGTCTACATTTTGTGGAGGGGCCCAGGCTGGCCTTCATTCCCCTCTCCAACCTGTTGCAGGTTTTCATACTTCATAGCCATTTATCCATGCCTCTTTCCCCCTACTTTTCAACTCCTTCTTATGAATTGTCTTCCTCTCATTAGAATATAAGCTCCCTGAGGACAGGGACTATCTTTTTGCTTCCATTTCTATCTCCAGTACTTAGCACAGTGCCTGGCCCACAGTAAGTGTTTAAGTAATGCTTGTTTCCTTCTTTCTTTTTTGCCCTCAAGGAACTTATAGTCTAATGCCAGAGAGATGGGGGAGGGGGTTTGGGAGCTGATGAGCCCACTAACAGCTATTACATAAGGAAGAGTGAGACAAGTACAAAGAGAAGCTCAGACTAAGTGCTCCCACATAATTATAAACATTTATACAGCGCTTTATAACTTATCTCATTTGATCCTCACAATAATCTTAGCAAGTAGGTTTTATTATCATCCCAATTTTACAGACGAGAAAACTGAGATTGAGAGTGGTTACGATACTTATCCAGGTGTCTATAAAGTGTCTAAGGCAGGATTCAAACTCAGGTCTTCCTGACTCCAGATCCCACCCTAGATTCCCTGCACCACCTACCTGCCTAGTGTGGGAAGGGAAGGCTTCAAGGTGAAGTTGGCATCTGGTTTGGTCTTTGAAAGATATAGGGGCTTCAAAAGACAGAGGGAGGTGAGGGGAGGCTGTGATCCGAGTTCAGTTCACTCATTTTTCAGTCATGTCTGACTCTTTGTGACCTCATTTGGAGTTTTCTTGGCAAAGATACTAGAGTGGTTTGCCATTTCTTTCTCCAGCTCATTTTAGGAAATGAGGAAACTGAGGCAAATAGGATTAAGTGGCTTACTCCGGCGTCACACAGCTAATAAGTGTCTGAGGTGGGGTTTGAACTCAAGAAGAGGAGTCTTTCTGATTCTGGGCATGGTACTCCATGTACTGTGCCACCTAGCTGTCCTATGATGCAAGGCATAGAAATAAAAAAAAGGCAGAATGAGAACAGGAGATGGAGTCTGCCCATTTGACCAAACATAGACTATATGAAAGGGGGTAGGGTGAGATAAGGCCAGAGAGGTAGGCTGGACCAGATTATCTAGGGCCTTGAATGCCAGGATCAGGGAAAGGGAACAAACACCTACTGGGTACCAGGTTTCATGCTAAACACTTTACAACTATCACGTCATCTTGTTTTCACAACAACCCTACTTGGTAGATGTTTCTCTCTAGAAGTCATAGCCAGAAACCATAGAGAAGCAGATTCAGACTGGAAAAAAAGAAACCGTTTCCTCACAAGTAGAACCGTCCAAAGTGGAATCAGCTGCCTTAGGAAGCAGTGAGATTCTTGGAAGCTCTACGGAGGGAATCCTGGTTCAGGTGTGGGTTCAATTCAATTCGGTGAGTATTGATTAGGTACATATTTTTTGCAAGACACTCTGCTAGACCAGATGGCCTCCGTGATCCCTCCCTCCTCTGAGCATCTCTGATCCTCTGAACCTATTATCTTTTCCCCAGAATCTAGCTCTTCTTCCAGGCTTCTCTATTAACAACACGACAATTCTCCCAGGCACCCAGACTAGAAAACTTAATATCATCTTTGACTCATCTTTCTCCCTTCACATCCAATCAATTATCAAATTCTATCAGTCTAGCACTATGCAATTTAATTCAACAAACTTTTCCTAACCATTATGTAAGTCAATATATTATGTGCTGGGAATACAAAGATGAAACATTGCATTGTCCCTGACTCAAGGACATTACATTCTACATGGTGAAGGGGAAACATGTCGTATGCACAGATTAATAATAATAATAATTAACAATAATAATGAATAGCATTTATATAGTGCTTTAAAGTTTACAAGGCACAATACAAATATTATTTCATTTTATTCTCACAGCAACTCTTGGGAGGGAGGTGCTGTTGGTATCCCCACTTTACAGATGAGGAAACTGAGTTAGGCAGAGGTCAAGTGACTTACCCATGGTCACACAGCTAGAAAGTATCTGAGGCCAGATTTGAAATATAATCAAGAGATCTAGAAAGAAAAAATGTTCTAGGAATATTTGCACAGGGAAGGAACACATGAAACAAAAATGGAGCAGGATAGAGTTCCAGTAGAGTCAACAATAGCCCGAAAGTGTCTCTGTACTTTGACTTTGTCAGATCCCATCCCAGTATTGCGTTCACTTTGGGGGATGACCGTTTTGGAAGGATATTGCTAAATGAGAGTGTTTCCACAGGAGAGTGATGAAATGGTGACCAGCCTCACATTCCTGCTGTGTGTTTTTAGTTGAAAGAACAGGGAATATGTAGTCTTAAGGAGATAAGACTTGGAGGGGGGCAAAGAGGTTAGGCAGGACATGGTAGCCATGTTAAAGTTTCAAAAGGCCTGTCACCTGGAAGATTTGTTCTTCCTGGAACAAGGAGCAATGAATGCAAATTTTTTTAAAAAAAGACGTATTTAGTCTTGATGTCAGAAAACACTCCCTAAGATTTAGAACTGTCAAAAAGTGGAACCACGTGGTTCTTTTCTTTGGGTCTGTTTCTTCTTTCACAACATGACTAACATGGAAATGTTTTATATGATTGTGCATTCATAACCTATATCAAATTGCTTACCATCTTAGGGAGAGAGTGATGAGGTAGGGAGATAGTTTGGAACTCATTTTTTAAATGAATGTTAAAAATTATCTTTACATGTAAGATTGGTAAATAAAATAAAACAAAATGCTATTAAGACTGGGGTGGGGGTGGGAATGGAATCGATTGCCTTGGGAGGTAGTGGGTTCTCCTTTGATAGAGGACTTCATTGAAAGCTTGATGACCACTTGTCAGGCATGTTGTAGGGGGCCCTAGTAAGTTGGACTAGGAGAAATCTTGGCTCCTTTCCACCTCTGAAATTATGTGATTCTACGATGCTCAACCCCTTCTTGTGGTGACTTCATACCTCCAATCCATCCTTGGAGACTCTTCTCCTTTAAAAACTGAGCCTGTAAGTCTAGTCTCTTCTTGGACTCCACAAATACAACGACCTCTAGAAAGTTATCTGATTGGCGCCAACCCAAAGCAAAATTGAGACCATTGACAAAGTCTGGCAGAGAATCATGGAATGTTAGAGCTGGAGGAGGCATTGAGGGCACCTCCTAGTATTAACTCCTTAATTTACCGATGATGTAACCGAAGTCCAAAAACCTGCTTGAGGTCTTCACCACCTCTAGTCCTACCTCTTTGTCATCAATCACTGCTCTCCTGACCCTCCTAGATCTAAATCTTCATCCCAAGGTCCCATCTGCTCCCTGAGTACCACCACTTACTGAGATTGGGAAATCACACCCAGGTCAGCTCTCCTCCAGCAGCTCCCCCATGCTCCCTGCTTCCGGATCATAAAATCAGGATTTAGAACTAGAAAGACCCTCATGAAAGGTCATCAAGTCTAAAGACCCAGAGAAGCAATGGTCACATAGGTGATTCGAATACAGATCCTCTCACTCACAATCCAGTATTCTTTATACTATACCATGTTATCATAAGTGAACAATCTGTGTCTGAGACACTTTAGGGAAGAGGGAAGGGAATCAGCATGTATTGAGTGCTTACTGTTTGCCAGGCATTCTACTAAGTGCTTTACAAATATCTCATTTGATTCTCACAATAACTCTGTGAGGCAGGTGCTATCCTCATTTTTACAGCTGAGAAAACTGAGGCAGAAATAGAGGTTAAGTGACTTATGCAGCGTCACACACCCAGTAAATGTCCGAAGGTAGAGAAGAACTTAAATCTTCTTGACTCCAGGCACAGAACTCTACCCCCTGAGCCACCTAGCTGCTGCTGGCAACTCAGGGAGGAAAATGCCCATCCAGCAGTAGGTGTTCCATAATAAGTAATTCTTGTTTGGTATCTGGGGATTGGCTAGCCTCTCAGCACCCCTGAAGCCAGGCCTCTGAGCATGCCTAATGACGCTCCCAGCCTGTAGAACTAGCCCCATCCCTTAACACCTCTTATGGTACCGCCATATACAGTAGGCCCTTAACAAATCATGGATTGAAGCCTGTGAAGGTGGACCCTCAAGAGACTCTTCCAACTCATCCTTCTGATCTTTGGTCCCCAGATGCTCTCCATCATGGGCCCTGGGCTACAGTTAAAAATCATTACTGACCTGAACGTGTTCCATTTTCCTGTCTTTATACTTTTGCTCAAAGGAAGCTGGGTGGCACAGTAGACAGAGCACTGAGCCTGGAGCTATGGAGACCTGAATTCAAATCTGGCCTCCGTCACTTACTGTGTGATCCTGGGAAAGCTACTTAACCCTGTTTGCCTCAGTTTCCTCATCTGTAAAATGAGCTGGAGAAGGAAATTGCAAGCAACTCCAGAATCTTTACCAAGAAAACCCCAAAAGGGATCACAAAGGGTCAGACATAAACTTAAATAACTAAATAACAATAACACACTTTTGCTCATACTGTTACCAATGTCTTAAATTCCCCTCCCATACATATCTGCCAATTGAAGCCCTAGCCAGCCTTCAAAGACCCAGATCCAAAGCTATCTCCTTCACGAATCTTTCTCAGATTCCCTGGCCAGAAATGACTCTTCTGATTTCTCATGCCATTTTGTCTTTATTTTTCATACACTTGTCATCTACACCATATTAGTTATGGCTTATTCCCCAACAGATTGTCAGCTCTTTGCTGGTATGGAATCCATCTCATTTATCTCAATATTGCCTCATTTAATACACATTTTTGGAATGAATTAATTGAAACTGCAAGACATCATGGGAATTAGCAGCTGCTATAGACAAGGCCCTGAGCTAAATGTTAAAAGGGAAGAATAAGACACCGTCCTTATTGTCAGGGAACTCAGAATTTCATTGTGAGATAAGACAAATATGATGAAAAATTAAATAATTTACATTGTGCTTTCCATCCATCTTCTCTCTTGATACTCACAACAGTCCTGTAAGGCAGAAAGTATAAACATTGTCTCCATTTTAAAGATTCACATATTGAGAATGAGAGAACGGGAGCAATTTACAGCTAGCATGTTGGGTAGCAAGGATATAAACCCTGTCTTTTTTTTAAAACATATTCTTTACTGATAATAAAGCAATAAAATATATATTCAATCAAAAGCATTATTTGTAACACAATTCTAAATTTGGGTAGATGCCCTAATTTCATCAAAAATGAGACAACATAGCAAAACTTTTGAGATACAAAGCAGTCACTAAGAAAAAACACATAGCTCTATACTTTCTTTTATAAAATTAATCAGCAAAAATTCATTTCTTCTCCCTCCCACTCTCTGCCCCTTTAACTGAGGAAGAAGGGAAAAATGAAACGTCTGTTAAAAAAAGTTAAATCAAGCAAAACAAATTTCCATATTTGGTCATGTCCAAAAATTAAAAATGTCTCATTTTGTACTCTAAGTTTTTTACCTACCAGGAGATAAGTAGCATGTTACATCATTAGTCCTCTTGAATTGTGCTGATCAGAGTTCCTAAGTCATTCAAAGTTGTTTGTCTTTAAATACAATATTTTTGTATTTGTATAAATTGCTCTCCTGGTTCTATTTACTTCAGTCTGAATCAGTTTATAGAAGTCTTCCCAGGCTTCTCTGAAATTGTCTCCTTCATCATTCTTAGAGCACAATACTATTCTATAACATTTAAATGTCATAACTTGTTCAGCCATTTCACAGCCAGTTGGCTTCCCCTCAGTTTCCAATTCTTTGCCACTGAAAAAAGAGCTATAAATAGTTTTGTATATCCTTAGTTAAAATTTGCTTTGCTTAATCTTTCCTCCCTCTAATTCCCCCTTCTCCTCTTTCCTTCCCATTTTCAAGTTGAGAAAAATGTATTTCTTTGTATTCTTCCCTTACTCAACTAATTCTGATGAAAAGTTCAAGTAGCACGCACTCTCCCACCCCTTCCTCCTTTTCTGTAGAGAATTCTACTTACAGACCCCAATTATGTAATATCATTTCCCTTAACCTTCCTCTCCCTTCTCCCCTCTCCCTGTAGATTTCTCTTCCCCTTCCTTTCCATTCTGCTTTTAAAATTATCAATACGTAACAGAACTGCTCCCCAACTTTATATCTAACTTAACTCCCACTAGGATCTCTAATGGTAATTGGGTTCAGAAGGAACACCAATCATCACCCTGTATCAGAGTGTAAGCAGTTTGTCTTTACAGAAACTTAGAAGGGAGAATAGAAAAGCAGGGCAGCTTTGAAAATAATGTGTAGTATTAATTACATAGTTTTTTAAAAAAAAGTAAATAGTGTGAAATGAAAATTCATGGTTTTATATTGAATCCTCTTCTTATGTTGTGCTATGTACATAGAACTGTTTCCTTTTTTGTCTTTTTGCATTTAAGTTCAAAATGAATAAAAATCTAAAAAAAAAGAAAAAACCAAACGTGGAGTCTGCCAACTACCCAGGATCTTGCAACACTTGAGTGCTGCAGGAACAAGATAAAAATGTGATCAGGAAATATTTAATAAAATAAATAAAAATAGAGTAGAACGTTTTAAAAAGAATGTAAGCTTCCTGAAGGCAAAGCCTATTTTTGTTTTTGTTTTTGGTATCCCCAACAACTGGCAATTAGCACAGAGACTAGAACATAGTAAATACTTAATAAATGAATTATTGATTCATTAAGATTCCCAGATCTTTTTCAGACAAACTGCTTCTTCACCCATGCTTCACATGTAACTGAGCCTCTACAGGCTTTGGGAAAGAAGGTTGTTGGCAGGTGATGTTATTTGCCATTGGTTCTGTTATGAGTTTGTAAATAAAACTTTTCTTGAGTTCTGTGAAAAAAAATAAAGTGTCTTACAAACCTTAAAGCACTCTATAAATGCAGCTATGATTGATACTGCTGCTGATGAAGAAAGGATGAATCAACAGGACCAAAAGCTGAAGAGAGCCCAAGAGCGATAGGTAAGGAAAAAGCCTTTTGGATTTCGCAATTAAGAAGTTACTGGTGACCTTGGAACGTTACAATTTTTCCAGCTTCAGTCAAGTGAGACTGGAAGCCAAATTTGGGGAAAGAGGAGGAAGGGAGATGGAAAATGAATGGGGAATAAGTAATCAGTTCCATTTAACTTGAGAATACTCCTCTATGCCTCCTTTAAAATGAAGCCATTTTTCAAAATCCTGGAGCAAGGGAATGAATCACTAGCAGCTGCCTGCCTTCAAGGTGGAGGTTGGGAGGGGAAGCAGATCAATGATTATTATTCTATCTAGAAAGCCTTTGTCGTGAAAAGGCCATGATGGAGTATAGTCTCCAACTGACAAACAAGCCTGTCATGACATTAACCATAATGGATACTTTGTGAGTACTGTTAAGGTCTCCTCTAGTCCTCCAACACATTCAGTCAAACTCCAACTAGGCAGGAGCCATGAAGAGTCCTCTAAAGAAAGGTCTTCAGCCAGATGGCTTTCTCAGGCATGCAGGTGTTTCACTTCAAATGCAAAAGTGCTATTATAAAAGACCTAAGCCTGGAAAGGATCTTAGAGGACATGTTGTCCAACCTTCTCATTTTATAGATAAGGAACCTGGGGCCCAAAAAGGGAAGAACCCAAGGAGCATGTGGTTCAGTGCAGGCCCCTAGTCATAGCCCTGGTGTCAGAGAGAATATGAATGCAAATGCTAATATTAATATAGATATCAAGAGAGTTCTTTATATTCGTATAAATATAATATGTATTATATGTATTTATAGAAAGCATTTATATTGTGCTTTGAGGTTGGCAAAGAGCTTTATAAAATTCATCTCATTTGATCCTCACAACAATTCTGGGAGGTAGATGCAGTTATTATCCCCATTTTACAGATAAGGAAACTGAGGTAGACAGAAATTAAGTGACTTACCTAGGGTCACACAGCCAGAGGTATCTGAAGCAGGATTTGAACTCAAATGTTAAGTGACTTGCCCAAGGTCACATGGTGACTGAATGGCCAAGACAGGGGTTGCTTCTTCCGACTCCAAACCCAACACTTTTTTCTACTGCAACATGATGCCTTCCTCTCCTCCCCACCCCACACACATTCTACAATTATTGTAGCATGCCTATAATGTGCTTGCATCACAACAACCCAGTGAGGAAGGGAATATAACCATGATTACCTCACTTTAGAGAAGAGGAAACAGAGTCAAAGAGATGGAATAAGTCATTCAGGGTCACATAGCCAATGAGTATCTGATCCAGGACCTGAACCTTGGTCTTCTGAGAGTCAGCATAGCACAATGAATAGAATGCTGGACCTGAGTTCAAATTCTTCTTTGGATGCTTATTAGCTATCATTGAAGCTCCTAAGCCTATTCCTCCACTTCAAAATGGGAATGATGATAAGAGCATCTGCCTCCTGGGGGGATTGATTGAAGTTCAAATGAGATTTCACATGTAGATATCCTACCCTACCAATATCCCCCCAGGACCATGTAAACTCCTTAGTGGCAAAGTGTATTTTCACTTTTGTCTTTGCATCCCCAGGGAATAAGAACATTTGGGGTTTGGAGCTGATTTAACTGTTTAAGGACCTCTTCAGGAGGAAATTCCCTCTACCAATGCAGATGGGCAATAATTCTGTCACTTCTTGTCTTAGAGAGTCGCCCTGGGCATTTTAAGTGACTGGTCCAGATATACATAGGCAATAAGTGCCAAAGGTAAGACTTGAGCCTGGATTTTTCTAGATTTGGGTCCGGTTCTCTATGCCTCATGCCATAATGTCTGGTGCATTTTAGGTGTTTAATAAATGTTTTTTGAATTAGATAAAAATAAGTTAGTATTATTCTTCCAGTCTAGTGATATCTAACTTCCAAGTTAGTGGTATACCATACTAAAAGGCAGCGAGGTAGCATAGTGTATAGAGTATATAGTGTATGGAGTCAGGAAGACTCAGCTTCACGAGTTCAAACCTGGCCTCAGACATTTACCAGCTATGTGACCCTGGGCAAGTAGCTTAACCCTGTTTGCTCAGTTTCCTCATCTGTAAAAGGAGCTAGAAGAGGAAATGGCAAACCACTCCAGTATCTTTGCCAAGAAAACCCCAAATGGGATGACGAAGAGTCAAACATGACTGAAACCACTTCACAACAACAACTACAAATGCCAAACTATGCCATGTTGTCTCGGTTGACTTCTCTTGAATGAAAAGATTGAAAAAGCACAGGATAAGACCAATTCCTGGCCATATTGAGGGAAACTTAGTGTATAGCTTCCTCGTTGTTATGGGCATTTGTCTAAGAGGACCATGTGTCTGAGTGAAGTTGGTAACTCTCCTAGAGTGATATGGTCAGAACTTCATCAATTTAGAGGTGAACCTTAGAAGCCACCTAGTCCAGTGCTCCCATTTCACAGATGAGGAAACAAAGATCCAGAAAGGGGAAGCAACTGGCCCAAGATCCCATCAGATAGATAGTGTCAGAGCAGGAATGAGAATCCAAGTCCTCTGACCTCAAATCCAGTGTCCTTTCTCCCATCCAAAAATTCTCTCCTCACCAAAATTCAGTCATTAGAGACCGATTCCCTGGATTGAAGAATTATCTCAAAATGAAAAAATTCCTCAGGATGCCTTTCCTGATGTCGCCAAGAGAAAATAATGTTTCCTTCCTCAAGCTTCACACTAAAATGTTCTAGGTCTCACAGTGGACCAATAACAGAACCTACTTTAGAACCCAAGTTTAATTGGAACAAATAGACCCCCTTGTGCTTCTCACTGCACCATTAAGTACTGAAGGTTCTCATCACAAAGCCCTCCCTTCTCCCTCTCACTCTCATTTTGTTGTACAGTCTGAGTTTTTCAAGGATGTTTTGAAACACATTGACAATATTAAAATTCTGCCACTAGGTGGCAGGAGATCCGGTTTGTACTGCCCGCCCTGGGCCCACCAAGCTTGCAGAAATCAGAGAATTTAAGTTTTCCACTACACTTTGAACAAAAATATGTCTCTTTATTAAAATAGTTCAACTTCGTGAACGTTAAAGAAAACTAATAATAACTCACATTCTTACATCACTTTACATTAATTCACGAAGGAGCTGGGATTTTGCCAGCAAAATATAGACCTGTAAAAAGAGAAGCAAGGAAAGAAGGAAACAAGCATTTAATAAACACCTACTATGTGCTTTACAAATATCACCTCTCTTGATCCTTACAACAACCCTGTGAGATAGATGTTATTACTACTGCCCCCCTTTGACAGACATGGAAACTGAGATGGTCAGAGGTTAAGTGGCTTGCCCAGGGTCACACAACTAGTATCTGAGGCAAGATTTGAACTCATATCTTCCTGACTTCTGACTCAGCATTCTACTAGGACCCATTCACTGAACCACCAAGCTGCCTCTGGAGTGAAATGTGTCATCACAGAATATATGGGTAAAAAAGTAAAAGATGGTCTGGACAAACGGCAAGACAGAGAGATAACTGATGGATATCCCACATGCTTCTTTGTCATCCTTGCAATGTTAAAACAAAGCAAGGATAACCCTCAGCACATTAGGTGACCCCTCCATATTGAATTTAAGGGATGTCATGTGTAAGAGTCATGCAAGATAGGCAGGTATAGATGAGTTGTGATCACAAACCTATCTGAATATTTGAGTATAAAAAACCCTTTGCTTTGAAACTCCCTCCACTGATTCAGATTGCAACAATTGATGTCTTAATAAGTGAATCCTAAGGAATAGTCTGAAAAAAAAATGAAGTGATTTATACAGGGTCACATCACTAGTGAGTTTCAGAGACCGAATTTGAACCCATGTCTTCTGGCTCCTAGCCCATCCTGACATCTAAAGCACTTTAAAATTTATATAAACCACTTTTTTAAAGCACAACCCTATGGGGGAAGCTGTGCAAATAATAACTCATGTTTCTATGACACTTTTAGATTTATAAATTGCTTTTCATACACCAACTTTGTGTTCATTGTGAGCTCCTTGAAAGCAAGAACTGTCTTCTGCCCTTTGGGGGGGAGGGGTATCGCAGTACTTAGCACATTACCTGGCACATAGTGGGCACTTAAATGGTCCCTGAGAAACGTAGGTAAGTAATTACATGCTTTGTTCTAAAAGACCTTTTATTCCCATTGCTTCTGCAAAAAATAAATGCAATCTTGTTTATATGAACAAAAATCATCTAAGCAGTAGGTGACAATGACAATTTGAGAACAACATTTAAATTGGAGAAAGTTTCCTTCAATTTTAGGAAGTATGAAATAGTCTAAGACTGTGACAGGAGGAATTTAGGTCTGGAATTAGAAAAAAATTCTCGAATTAATTAATGTTTGTTGAGTGACTACAAACATAATAATCTCTTGTTTTATAGATGAGAAAACTAAGGCATTAAATGTCAAATGGCTTGCTTTTGGTCACATAGCTAGTGTCTGAGACAGGATAACAATAATAATAATAGTAATAGTAATAATATATCTATGAAGAGCTTTAAAGTTTCCAAAGCAAAAACGGAGGCCCAGAGGACTGAGGGGACTTGCCCATCATTTCCTTTAGCTGCAAAAAGGGGATGGGGGTGGAATACATCATATTTAATGTTTTAGCTCCAACCTTAACTATTTTTTTCTTAGAGATTTCTCCTGTTCCTCTAGTAGCTCATCTTGGCTTTTATCTTTGTAATCTCTTGATAGAATGCCAACTCTTTCAACTCACCCTGCATTTTAACTTGGCATCAAAATCCTACTTTCTACTATTTTTCTGCCTAACCTAAGGATTCTTCAGTTTCCAGAAGCACAGACACAGAAGTCTGCCCTCTTTCATACACTGTGTCTGAAAGAATTTCTCCGTGGAATTGCAGCTCTACTCGGCTATCTCTGCCCCTCAGCTTTCTTCCACATGAGCAAGGAGAAAGATCCACAGGGTTTCTCTGCATCCTGTCCTGACAAAGCCAAGAGGCAGTTACTATGTGCCCTGCCACAACCCTCTATGAAACTACTCTGAAGACAGGGACCATGTCTGATTTAAAAGCTGTAGTTTTGGGAGGTGGAGCCAAGATGGCAGAGTAAAGTCAAGGACTTGCCTGAGCTTTCCCCAAAGCCCTCCAACTACCTCTCAATAATGATTCTAAACAAATTCTAGAGCAGCAGAACCCAGAAAAAGACAGAGTGAAACAATTTTCCAGCCCAAAACAACTTAGAAGGTTGGCAGGAAAGGTCTGTTGCACCAGGTTGAGAGTGGAGTACAGTCTGACACAGCATAGACCAGGCTCCAGCAAACCAGGAGCTGAGAGCCTGGAGAGCCAATGAATCAGCAGCAATAGTAGCTGCTTCCCAGATCTCTCAGCCCACAGGCAGTAAGGGGATCGGGCAATGGATCAAAAGGAGATTTACAGGGTTCCCTTTGCTGGCACCAGGGGCAGGACTCTGTTTCATTGCCTATACTTAGATCTGAATTGCAGTCCTGGGTATTGGTCTCAGTGCAAAGAAGAGCACTAGCACAGCAGAGCTTGAGGCAGTAGGGAAGCAGGGACCCTGGTCATACTTATGGGATAGAAAAGAGTGCTTGTGGACACTCACAAACCAGTGCATGGTACAGGAGAAATACACCTTTCCCTAGAATCAGGAGTGGGGAACCTGCAGCCTCAAGGCCACATTTGGCTTCTAGGTCCTTAAGCGAAGCCTTTTGACTGAATCCAAATTTTACAGAACAAATCCTTTTATTAAGGGTATTTGTTCTGTGAAGTTTGGATTCAATCAAAGGGCTGCACTTGATGATCTAGAAGGCCATATGTGGCCTTCAGGCTTCAGGTTCCCCACCCCTGCCTAGATCTTACCACCTTGGAAGAAATAAAAACTTACAGGTCCCCAGAATTACCCCTGAAAACAGCTACACAAAAACCATGAAGCTTGGGACAGTGCCCCTTCCACTTGAAAAGCAGAGTTACACTTTAACATAGAGTTAAAAGTCAAGAGATAGACTGGAAAATGAGCAAACAACAGAAAAACATTCTGACCATAGAAAGTTACTGTGGTAACAAAGAAGATCAAAACACACCCTCAGAAGAAGACTACAAAGTCAAAATTCCTGCATTCAAAGCCTCAAAGAAAAATATGAAGAGCACAAAAAGGATTTTTAAAAAAAAACAAATAAGAGAGGTAGAAGAAAAATTGGGAAGAGAAATGAGAGTGGTGCAAGAAAATCATGAAAAAAGAGTCAACAGATTAGTAAAGGAGGCATAAATAAATACCGAAGAAAATAATACTTTAAAAAACAGAATAGGCCAAATGGTAAAAACAGACACAAAAATCAAATGAAGAAAACAATGCCTTGGGAAGCAGAATTGGCCAAATGGACAAAGATATATAAAAATTCCCTGAAGAGAACTCCTTTAAAAGTAGAATTGGCCAAATGGTAAAAGATACAAAAGCTCACTGAAGAAAATAACTTCTTAAAAGTTGGAATTGGGAAAATGGAAGCTAATGACTTTATGAAACATCAAGAAACAAACAAACAAAATCAAAAGAATTAAAAAATAGAAGAAAATGTGAAACACCTCATTGTAAAAACAACTGACCTAGAAAATAGATCCAGAAGAGTTAATTTAAGAATTATCGAGCTACCTAAAAGTCATAATAAAAAAAAAGAGGTTAGCATCATCTTTCAAGAAATTATCACGGAAAACTTCCCTGATATTCTAGAACCAAAGAGTAAAATAGAAATTGAAAAAATCCACTGATCATCTCCTAAAAGAGATCCCAAAATGAAAACTCCAAGGAATGATATAGTCAAATTCCAGACCTCCCAGATCAAGGAGAAAAGCCAAAAAGAAACAATTCAAATATCATGGTATCACAATCAGGATAACATGAGATTTAGCAGTTTCTATATTAATGAATCAAAGAGCTTGGAATATGATATTCTGGAGGGCAAAATAGCGAGGATGACCACCAAGAATCATTTTCAAGTATTCCTGATGAAAAGACAAGAGCTGAATAGAAAATTTGATTTTCAAATACAAGATGCAAATATAGCATAAAAAGGTAAACAGGAAAGAGAAATTGTAAGGGATTAGAAGGAGTATACATAGAAATCAGAGGTATGGGTTGAATGTGATGGTATAATTATCTTAAAAAATTAAATTAAGGGATGAGAAAGAAGAATGCACTAAGAGAAGGGGAAAGGGAGAGGTAGAATGGGATAAATTATCTGACATAAAGGAAGTCTGAAAGAGATTTTACAGTGGAGGGGAAAATGGGGGAAGTGGTCAGGGGAGCGCATGAATCTTACTCTCATCAGGATTGGCTCAAAGAGGAAATAATATACACACTCAGTTGGGTATAGAAATCTATCTTAACATAGAGCAAAGTAGGAAGGGAAGGGGATAAGAGAAGGGTGGGCTGATAGAAAGGAAGGCATTTTCAGGGAGGTAAAAGTCAGAAAAAAACTTTTGAGAGTGGACAGGATAGTGGAGGGCATCCCCCTTAGCAGGCATCCCCCTTATGTGGGAGGGAGTGTCCCCCTTAAGCAGCTATCTTTCTTGGGGGGCTGCCTCCCTTAGGGTGCTGCCACCCCCCCTCAATCTGGGGTCTCCCTTAAGGGGAGGAAGAACCTGCTTGGTGTGTTATGTTACCCTCAATAAACACCTATATTTGATGTGGGGAGAGAGAGAGAGAGAGAGAGAGAGAGAGAGAGAGAGAGAGAATAGACAGGGTAAAGGGAGAGAGAGAAAAGGACAAAGGGAAAATAGAATGGTAATCATTATCATGAAAAACATTTTTTTACTATGTTTCTCTGATAAAGACTTCATTTCTCAAACATATAAAAAAACTGAGTCAAATTTATAGAAATAAGAGCCATGCCTCAATTGATAAATGGTCAAAGGATATGAACTGGCAGTTTTCAGACAAAGTAATCAAAACTATCTATGGTCATATGAAAAAATACTCTAAATAACTATTGATGAGAGAAATGCAAATTAAAACAACTCTGAACTCATGTGTCAGATTGGCTAATATGACAGAAAAGGAAAATGACAAATGTTGGAGGGAATGTGGGAAAATTAAAATACTAATGTACTATTGGTGAAGTTGTATACTGATTCAGTCATTCTGGAGAGCACTTTGGAACTACGCCCAAAGCACTATAAAGCCATACATCCCCTTTGACCAAGCAATACCACTACTAGATCTGTATCCCAAAGATATAAAAAACAAAAAGGAAAAAGGCCTATGTGTATAAAAATATTTATAGCAGTTTTTTTAGTGGTGGCAAAGAATTGGAAATTGAGGGGACATCCATCAACTGGGGAATGGCTGAACAAGTTGTTGCATATGATTGTGATGGAATTCTATTGTGCTTTAAGAAAAGATGAGCAAGATGCTCTCAGAAAAAAAAAAGACTTACATGAATTGATGCAAAGTGAAATGAGCAGAACCAGGAAAACATTATACACAGTAACAGCAGAGTTGAACACTGAATAACTTAGCTGTTCTCAGCAATATAATGATCTAAGCCAGTTCTATAGGACTTACGATGATAGGTGCTGTCCATCTCTAGAGAAAGAACTGGTAGAGCCTTAATGCAAATCAAAGATACTTTTTCTTTACTTTCTTTATTTTTCTTGGGTTTTTTTTCCCTGTGTTTTCTTTCCTTTCACAGAATGACCTACATGGAAATGTGTTTTGTGTGACTACACATGTATTACCAAAGTCAAATTGCTTACCTTCTCGACTGGGGTGGGGGAGGAAGAGAATTTGGAACTCAAAATTTTAAAAAAAAGAAATGTTGAAATTGTTTTTACATGTAATTGGGGAAAATAAAACATTTATTTAAAAATATTTATTAAATATTTTAAAATAATAATAAACATAAATATGTAATATACTTATATATTATATAATAAATAATAAAATGAATATTTAAATATTTAAAAATAAATATTTATTTATTTAAAAATAAAATAAAAAGCACCCAGCACAGCAATTTCTGCACTCAAATGACACCTAGTTATAATCCCTTGTTGTCTCCTGACTGCAAATGGAAAAAAAAAAAATTCCATTCGCTTTCCAGGAGAGGAGTCAATATCCTCCCCCTCTCTTTCAGCCTAAGCCTGTAGAACAATAGGTCAGCAGCCTATTTCCCAGTTTGCCCCTCAAATTAGCATCAACTATAGCTTTCTGGAGTAAGTGGAGGAGTTCCAAAGAGACGCAAATTAAAGTGCAAATTGTACAGTATATTAATAGGTTCCAGCAGAATACCATAATCATAGGCACATCATCACAGGTGTCAGAGGGCCTCATTTCAAATCCAACCCTGCCACTTGCTAGATGGCTGTGAGGCAGGTGGTGGTGGAATGGGGCCTTGAGATCTGGCTCTGGGATCAGGAAGACCTGAATTCAAATCTAGCCTCAGACATTTATTAGCTGTGTGACCCTGGGAAAGTCACTTAACCTATGTTTACCTCAGTTTATTCAACTGTAAAACAGGAATAATAGCATCTATGTTAGCAGAGTTGTTGTGAGGATTGAATGAGATAATCATTGTAAAATGCTTGGCATAGTGTCCAGCACATAGTAAGAATTACATAAATGCTTATTCCTTTCCCTTCAATGTAGGCCAGTGATTTTATTGTTTTAGGATCTCTCTCTACCAATGCAGATTGCGGCCCTTCTATAACTTAGCTGAGTCTTAGAGAGTTGCCTGAGGTTGCAAGAGTTTAAGAGACTTTGTCTATGGTCACACAGCTAATAAACGTCAGAGATAGGATTTGAACCAGGCCTTCCTGATTCCAATTCCAACACTCTACTCATTCTGCCAAGATTCATCTTCCAAAGCCATTATGACATTAAATAAGAATGCATTTGAATATCCACAAGTAAGCTTGACCTTTTATGCATCAAGCTTTTTTGGTGAGTGCCATCAGTCCCTGAGGTCTTGCTTCCATTAATAATAACCAGCCTTCGCAATGATAATGACCGACATTGAGACCACATTTTACATGCGGTGCTGCATCTCACTTGAGCCTCATCACCACATTGTGATGGAGACGTTATTATTTTGTACAGATGAGGAAGTCTGAGGAAGTCAGAAATGTTAAGCGCCTTGCCTAGAGTCGCACAGCTGGTGTCAAAGGCCAGATTCAAAGCCAGGTCTCCCAGACGCCAAGTTAGACACCCTATCCTATCCGATACCCCCACATCATCTCTTAATAGAGGTAGAAACAAAGCCAGGCTTCATGGATCTGCTAATTGTTTTTCCTGGTTTTTTGGTCTTTAGCCATAGCAGCTGCCACACATCAAAGACCTAGGGAAGGAGTTGGCAGTGGGACAAATGTAAGATGAAAGAAGGAATTGCTCTTATTTCTTTTAACCATTCAGTCTTAGAGAGATGAGATCAAACTGGAAGGCATTATTACATCTTCTAAGAAACAGGAGGAAAAAGGAGGGGGAGCACTTTTCCAAAGGAGATTGAAAGAACACAGGCACCTGGTTACCAATGAAGTCCCCCTATCATGGACTCAAAGACCTTTCGAGGGCCTCCTCCCTGGGGGCAGAGGAAGCATACATTTTGGGTCACAGCTGGCAGGCCCCTGGAGGATACAGAAAAGGAGGAAAAGCCTGGCACCGGGCTCCAAAGGCCACTCGGACATCATGTTAAACTAGAAACTGCCTCAAAGGTTCAGGGTCTTCTGTGGCAGCATAGCCACCATCTGTTCCCTGCCTTGTGTAGCTCATGGTGGGCAATGAAGTTGGTGGAGGCAAATTAAAGCAGGTTTGGGTAAGGCTTGGAGGGTTGGAACTTAAAACTCCCATGGGCTGGTGAGGCCTTGAGCATGTGCATTGAATCTATTGATTCAGATGCCTTAAAGGCAGAGGCTATACCTCCCTTTGGTTAAAAGAATAAGGGATCTTTAGCTAGGCAAATAAAAGACTCAGGGGGGACATGATAATTGTGTTCAAGCATTTGGAGGGTGGTCATTCAGAAGAGAGATTAGGCTTGTTCTATTTGACCCCAGAGGGTAGAACCAGGAATCATGGGCCGAAATTGTTACGGGTCAATTGAGCCTTGAGGTCATTCCTAACAACTTGGAACTATCTCAAAATGAAATGGGCTGTTTTGAGAGGTTCATGAGTACCCTGTCCTTGAAAGTCTGCAAGCAGATGCTGAATGATCACTTGACAGGTAAATGCTATAGTGGGGTTCCTTTCATGTATGAGTTGGACTGGATGCCTACTAAGGCCTCTTCAGATTTGGTGATTCATTTCTGAATCCCTCACAAAATCTCCTAGAGGTCCTTGCACATATGAGGCATTTCATAAATGCTGAATTGTCTCCCTACTATATTTCTTATTGAACTCATATTTCTTACATTTTTTTCTTTTTTATTGACTTGTCATCAGCAAAAATTCTGATGTACAAAGAAAAATAAGGATTACATATGAAACTAACTCACAGCTTTTCCAGGCAACTGTTCCATTCCTGGCCATAGTTGTTAGAAGGTGCATCTTTATGTTGATTTCCAGTAAGTGACTGGCCCAAAGTCATATCATTAATATATATCAGAGGTGATATCTGAACTCAGGTCTTCTTGCCCCCAAGCCCATCTGTTTGGAACACAAGGGCTATCTCATCCTACCCTCTAATTTCACAAATGAGGAAACTAAATCTAGATATTCTTAAGAGTTTGTTGTTTTCCTTCATAACCAAAGTTGACCAAAATGACATCACAATGTTAGGGGTCAATGTATAGTATGTCTGATTGTGACTGATCACACCAATAAGACTTCTGAAGGTTCTCACAGGAGGGGCCCAAAGAGTCCATATGAACATTGGAAAGGAAAAGTCTCTAAATTTAGACATCTCACATTTATTTTTTTTAGCTACTGCATTTAATTAACATATGACAAAAGCCCTATAACAAAAGGACCCTCCATCTGCTGCCTCTCACCTGGATGGTTTAGGAGAAAGTTTGAAGTTTCTTAGCCAGGTATCAGCATAACGACCACGCTTCACCTGGAGCCCAACTGCAGGTGCTTTTACAGACAGAAATCTACTTTCTGCTAAGGTTTGGATCTATTCACAAAGAGTCACAAGGTGGCAGCAGGCAAGAGTTTTCATCTACCTCAGGCATCTAGGACATTAAGAAAAGAACCATTCAGTTAGAAACTTTCACAGAGGGAAGAAATAATAAACACATTAAAGAAGGTTTTGTGATTCCATATGCATGGGGATCTCCTGCTGTAAAAGCTCCCCCTACTCCTAAATACAACTGGCCCATGTATGTTAGTAGTAAAGCCTAGAATATTGCCTGCGGCAAATGACTTGACCAAGGTCGCACTGACTGGGTCAGAGGTGGGATTTGAACCCAAGTCATTCTGGCTCCAATCCCAGGCAAGCTAGCACATACAAAGAATCAGTGCTGTAGCAGTGTTTCTTAAACTGTGAGTCACGACCCCATATGGGGTCATGAAAAATTTGGCAACAGTAAAACAAAACAGTGAAACAAAAAAATTTGGCAACAACGGAAAATTAATTCAAAATCAAACACGTAATGAATCCAAGGTGTTTCTGGCAGCACTTGCCAGTGACGAATCCTGTAACTTCACTGCAGCCTTGGTTCTGAACACAAAGCATGAGCACTTTGCACAGTACGTGCCCTCAGGCCACGTAACACTGAGGAATGCTATGGAAATTTGAAAAAAGGTTCCTAGTTGAAAAAGTTTAAGAAGCCCTGCAGAACAAAGAGGCGATCCTTTATATGTTATAAATGAAAACCAGGTACCACAAAGGTTAAGTAACTTGTCCAAGTTCATTAAGGGAGTTGACCCAAAGTCCCTGGGTTCCAAAGCCAGCTTTTTCCCCACTGCCCTCCACTGCCTGTGGCATAACTGGCCACTTACAGTCAAGGATGACTGGATTCAAGCGGTAAGGAGGGCTCGCTCCCAACATTATCTTGCATGTATAAGAAGAATCTATTGCAGAAAAAATAAGAATCTATCAAAAATAGTTTATTTGCTCTAGGTGCCACCTGACACAGTTGAGTAAGTAGAACAGAAAAGAGTCATGCTTAAAAGAAATAACAAGTACCTTTTAGTACATAAGTTACTTTGCTTTTTAACTATATAAAAATTGGAAACTGAATCCAGTTGTGTTTGGGACTGAACATGGCAGCCTGGTGGGGCAGTAGATAGAGAGCTAGGCTTAGACCAAGGAAAACTGAAGTTCAAATCTTGCCTCAGGCACTTAACTAATTGTGTGACCCTGGGCAAGTTTCTTAACTTCTGCCTGCCTCAGTTTCATTATCTATAAAACAGAAATAATGATAGGACCTAGCTCCGAGGCTTGTTGTGAGAATCAAATAAGGAAATATTAAAATATTCATTAAGTGCTTTGCAAAACTTGAAGTGCAGTATCTCTCTCTCTCTCTCTCTCTCGTATATGCATATACACATACACTTATATACCCACACATACAACATATATGTATATGTGTGTATACATACATACATATGCACACACACACACACACACACACACACACACACACACACACATATATGTGTTAAAGCTATTAACATATGACAACAGCTCATAACAAGAGGACACTGTAGGCTGTAGAACCTAAGGGAAGCAGAGTAGAATATTTAACCAGGAGTCAGAAGACCTCATTTGATGACTTCTGTAACATAAGCCAGCAAATATCCGTGCTGCCCTCCTCACAAAGCTTTGGTGGGGAAAGAGCCCCAGACATAGTGTCAAGGGATTTGAGATCCAGTCTCAGTTCTGACGGGGGCAGCTGGATGGCACCGTGGATAGAGTGCTGGGCCTGAAATCAAGAAGCCTTTATCGTTCTGGTCCAAATCCAGACTCAGACACTCGCTAGCTGTATGACCCTGGGCAAGTCACTTAACCCTGTTTGCCTCAGTTTTCTCATCTGTAAAAGGAACTGGAGAAGGAAATAGTGCACTACTCCAATGTCTTTGCCAAGAAAACCTCAAATGGGATCACAAAGATTTGGACACGACTGAACAACAAGAACAAACTCAGTTCAAACACTGACAGGATAGTACGCTGAGCGGGAAGAACAACGTCTCTGGATCTGGGTTCAAATCCAGCCTCAGACATTTAGTAGCTGTGCTACCTTGGGCAAGTCACTTAAATCAAACCCAGTTTCCTCATCTGTAGGGAAGAAGAGGATGGATTAGATGGCCTCTGAGATTCCTTTTAGCTCTAGATTTATAATGATGTTCCTCCATCCTTCCTGGTATGCCCTATTATTATTTTACAGGTAAGGAAACTTGTGACTCAGAGAAATTAAGTGATTTTCCCCAAGTAATACATTTAGTTTCAAGGGTAGGATTTGAAGCCGGGTCTTCGGAGCTATATCCTTCTACGATCTTGCGTGTGATTAGGGGCTGCTTAGGTCCTCTCCACCTCTGGACCCCTAATCCCTATCACTGGGGCCTTTCTGAGCCACAATTTCCTCATCTGAAAAGAATAGCAACAAATATATTATATGACCTATTTCACGAGTAGTATTTTGTAAACATTAAAATGCTGTCAAAATATAAAATGTTTTTTGCAATTTTTTAAAACTTTGTTTTGGTTTGGTTTGCAGATTTTTGAGAATGAGTCTTCTTATCTGGCCCGGACTGGAAATGCACCTCGTGGACCGATTGCATTGCTCATCAGCCTCGAAGCCCTGAGACAGCACAGTGGACAGAGAACTGGACCTGGAGTCAGGAAGACCCAAATTCAAATCCAGCCTTAGATATTTCTTCACTGGGTGACCCTGGACGAGTCACTTAACCTTTACATACCTCATTTTCCTCATCTATAAAAACCCTCACAGGGTTTTTGTGAGGATCAACTGAGATAAGATTTGGAAAGTGCTTAGTGCAGTTCCTGACACATAATAGACATTTTATAAATACTTCTTAGCTGTCTTTGACCTGATCCAACCTGGGCCAGTTCCTCCTTCTTCAGAGAGCTTAGTGGCTCTGCATTCTTAGGAAGTTCTCTATATTAGTCTCAGACTTAGAATATCTGATTGGCATTAGCCCTATTAAGGCTCATAACTCCCAAATTTAAGCAATCAGCAGCCTCAGCCTCTCTGGGAGCAGGTACTAAAGACACGGGCCACCATAACCAGCCCTTGACATTTTCTAAGGACTTATAACCACATCTAGCAGGCAATGAAGACAGGACTGAACCTCCCATTCCAATGTTCTTTCCATTCTTCCAGTCTATCTCTTGATCTATTCATTAAAAACCCTACTTACAGCTTATGAAGAAAAAGAAAAATCTATCAAAGGAAGAAAACGAATGATCAGACTAAGGCACAGGCGACTTGCTATAGTGCTAGATTTGGGAGGGGCCCATACTGTTTAGCCACCTCAGTGGTAGTAAGATTGCCTTACCAGGATGTTCTTGGTTCAGCATCACTCCTGAGCAAAATGGCGGGGGGAGGGGGGGTGGGGTGGAATCATCTGTGGCCCAGGTGGGGTAATATGGGAAGTGAACACTTGGGGGTAGCCAAGAGCCAGGAACAGGTAACTTGATTCTGTACTTGACTCCAGCTGTGTACTGGGGACAACCAAGGTATCAGACTAGGGAAGGGACCAATTCTGTATATGGCAGCAGCAAGGAGGGATTCTGAGCCCACACAAGCTCAACACCCCACAGCATGCACTCACAATCACAAGGCCATGAGCCAAAGATCAAAGTCAATAGCTGACATATTACTGGGAGAAGCCAAAGCTGGGTACATGTATCAAAGCCAAGTTAGAAAGCCCGCAGATCATTTAGGGTTTGAGGGAAGAAATTACTTTGGGTGGTCTTGGCAATTTACTTGTCTCCACCTTGTTTTTAAAGCAGGAGTTTAATTCTTCTGGCCCTGTGAGTCAGGGAATTAAAAGATCCTTTCTCCTTTGGCTCTCTGGAGTCTGATTTTTGTTGTTATTTCATCATGTAGACTTGTTTCCAACTCTTTGTGACCCACTTTGGGGGTTTCTTGGTGAAGATGTTAGAGTGTTGGCTATTTCCTTTTCAAGTTCATTTTGTAGATAAGGAAACGGAGGCAAACAGGGTTAAGAGATTTGTCCAGGGTCATACAACTAGTAAATGTCTGAGGCTGGATTTGAACTCAGGTCTTCCTAACTCCAGATCCATCACTCTATGCACTGTGCCACCAAGATATCCAGGGACTAAATCCCATCAGTTGGGGTATAAAGCAGACTAACCTCTTAAATTCTGGTAGGTGGGAATAATGTCATTGCTCAATTCCAGTGAAAGAGTCCTTACAAAGTAAAGGAGGAAGAGACAGAAGAAGCAAGGGAGAAATAAAAGGGGAGAGAGAGGGAGAAAAATTAATCAATCAAATATTTAAGTGCCTACTATGTTCCAGGCACTGTGCTAAGCATTGGAGATACAAAAAGGAGGCAAAAGATGGTCCTTGGCCTCAAGGAGCTTGCAATCTAATGGGGGAAATAACATTCAAACAAATATATACAAAGCTATGATAAATAGGAAATGATTAGAGAGAGAAAAGGAATGGGGGAAGGAAACCAGAGAAGATAGGGAGAGAGGGGGTAAATGAGGGAGATGGTTAGGAAAGGGAAATGGGAGGGGGGAGAGAGAGAGAGAGAGAGAGAGAGAGAGAGAGAAGGGAAGGAGAGAGAAATCTTAACCTTATCATTATTGCTGGAAGAAATGAAAGTCACTGATCAAATTTTATTAACTCTTGTCACATCCTATGGCTCCCAAGTTCATGAGAAAGACTAGTCTAGCATTACCCAAAAATATGTCCCTACTTCCCCACCCCTCCCACCATGTATGCATATGTATACCAACCAAATAACATGGATGAAGTATGCATAAACAAATTGGATTCACATTAAAACCATTATTTAGAGACCAAACAAGTTGTGTGTGTGTGTGTGTGTGTGTGTGTGTGTGTGTACCTGCACTCTCCTTGCTCCTCACTCAGCTCCCCGCTAAGACTCAGTGCTTGACGGTTTTATTACTGGAGAGCAGCTGCATTATCACAGCAAGTGAGTTAAGAGAGTCATAAACCAACAATGGAAAACTCTGGTTCCAGAGCTACACCGAAGAGAGTTCCATTCAGGGCATCAGCAGTGCCCCTATGGAAGCTTTTGCTTCCCTTACCCACATTCGCTTCATTCTGGTGCTCCCATTTACCTGATCTAATCAACTGGCTGCATGCTAGCCACTGTACGTTTGGGTCTTGCCTCATCATCATTCATTCATTCATTCAACAGACAGGACTAGCACCTCTGTAGTATGACCTTGCGGGAGCCCTTTCATCTACCTTTGGTGTCTACCTGCCACCCAACTCCTGCCTGGGGGTCCAAGAAGCTTTAGCATGTGCATGGTAAACCATCTTGGCAGATGAGCTAAACCAGGTTGAAGGTAACTAATGGGTTTCCAACCTGTTTGGTGAGCTAGGGGAACATCTGCCCCAAGTATACGACAACTTCTCCCTGGAGACTGGGTGGATAAGAACAATTTGTTCTAATGGCCATGGAGGTAGCCGAAGCAGGTGCTGTGAAGCCCTTAGAGCTTAGTCAGACATCGAGGATGCCGAGGTCATCCACTGCATAGGCCATTGCCAGTCATCTTGATTTTGTCTTGCCACTAGACTTTGATGACTGTAGAAGAGAGATTGAGGCTGATGACTTTATGCAACTCTGCCTCAATTAAATCCACACATGAATCAAGGCATCACTCTATGATGTCACTGATCCTCTTAGAAAACAAAGGACAACCAACAACTATGTATGGGTTTTAAGCTAGGTGCTAGACATACAAAGATAAAAACAGAACACCCCTGCCTTCAATGGGCTTCATGAGCAGGGGACTGAGAGTGTTGGACTTATGCTGGCTCTCCACTCATACTGTGCCTACCAACCACGGGTGTCCCTAAAGGTTCTGTCCTGGGTCTTCGTCACTTTTCACAATATTCTTTCTTTACAACTCCCTTGGGTTTAATCATCATCTCTATTCAGAATTTTTAGCTCTATTTATATGGTCTTAGTTTCTCTACTGAGTTATAGTCATAGATCTCCAGCTGTCATGTAGACATTTTGAATTGGATTCCCATAGGCATCTCAAACTCACTGTGTCTAAAGCAGAGCTCGGTACCTTTTCCCCAAAACCTTTCCTTCTTCCCAACTTTCCTATTACTATGGAGCGTATTACCATCTTCCCAATCACTCAAACTCACAACCGTGGTGCCACCCTCAACTCCTCAGTCTCACCTCACATATCAATCTACTCCAAAATCTTGTCATTTCTACCTTCACAAAATTACTCACATAATCCCCTAAGTAGTTAGATGGAACCGTGGATAGAGCATTGCCCATGCAATCAGGAAGAAATGAGTTCAAATCCAGCATCAAACACTTACTAGTTGTATAACCATGGGCAAGACTCTTAACCCCCATCTGCCTCAGTTTCCTCAACTATGAAATAGGAATAATAATTGCACCTACCTCCCAGGGTTATTGTGGGGATGAAACAAGATAACATTCATAAAAAGCTTAGACAATGGCATGTTGTTGTTATTGTTCAGTCATGTCCAACCCTTGGTGATCCCATTTAGGGTTTTCTTCTCAAAAGATCTTAGAGTAGGTTGCCATTTCCTTCTCCAGTAGATTAAGGCAAATAGAGGTTAATGACTTGCCCAAGGTCACATAGCTAGGAAGTGACTTAGTCCAGATTTGAACTCAAGTCTGACTCTTAGTCCTGAATCATTGCCTTGTCTAGGCAGAGGGGCTTCTCTAACTCAATGAAACTATGAGCTATGCCATGCTGGGTTACCTAAGACAGGCAGTTCATAGTGGAGAGTTCTGACAAAAGGTGATCCTCTGGAGAAGGAAATAGAAAACCACTCCAGTATTTTTTCCAAGAAAACCCACGAACAATATTAAGAGGCTAAAACATATGACATGGAAGATGAGGCCCTCAGCTTAAGGGCCTGGTATGCTATGGACAACAGGGTAACAAAGAATTGGACATGACTGAACAACAACTTCCTGGCTCCAGGCTCAGTGCTCTATCCACTGAGCTGCCTAGTTGCCTTCACAATGGCACATAGTAGGAGCTTAATAAATGTTTGTTGCCTCCCCTCCCTCTTCTTTCCATTTACATACAGCCACAACACTAGTTTAGGCCCTTTTTACCTCTCACCTAAATTCTTGCAATAGCTCTAGTCTTCCTGCCCACATTTCTTCCCATTCCAAACCATCCTTGACTTAGCTACCAAGGTAATTTATCCAAAGAGTGAGCCTGGCCTCATCACACTCCTGCTCAGGGAGCTGCAGTGGCTCCCTATTATCTCCAACCTTTCCAGTCTTTTAATACCATATATCCCCACATGAGCTCCACAGATCCAGCTACAGGGGCTTATTGGAAGCTTCTCAGACATAACACTCAATGAGAGACGGGATGGACTTGAGTAAGTAGAGAGGCAAGGAATGAGACAAACTTTTTTTGTAGGTAGAATTGATAAGGCTCAAGAGCTGATTGGATGGGCAGGTTGAGGGAGCATGAAGAACCAAGTATGGCTCTAAGGCTGTGAACCTAGGCACCTGGATTGATGGTCCCTTGATAGAAAAAGGAAAGGTAGGAAGTTCAACATAAAATTATTGGATAATTAATTTAGAACTAGAAGGGACCTCAGAAGTTATTTAGTCCATCCCCTGTTTTACAGATGAGGAAACTTAGGCACGTAGTGACTTTGTTGTGTTGTTCAGTCATTTTCAGTCATGTCTGACTCTTCTTTGTGGCACCATTTGGAGTTTTCTTGGTGAAGATGCTGAAATGGTTTGCCATTTCCTTCTCAAGCTCCTTTTACAGATGAGGAAACTGAGGAAAATAGTTAAGTGACTTGCCCAGGGTCACACAGTTAGGAAGTGTCTGAGGCCAGATTTGAACTCAGGAAGATGAGTCTTCCTGGCTCCAGGCCCAGCACTCTATGCACTATGGCACCACCTAGCTGCCATAGTGACCTACCTGAGGTCTAATAGCTGGGAAGTAGTCGAGCTCGAAATTGCTGACTGAAGCAAGGGGCAGCTACTGTTACCAAGCTCTTTTTCAGTCTTGGTTTAACAGCTCTTCTCCTGCTTGCTTAGATAGGCCTCTCAAGCTCTTCAGGATCTTTGGCATCTTCAGCGGTGACTTGGACCTTTAATCACTGCTATATGATATTTATGTCATACCAGTTCCTGAGCTGGTGCCTATACTTTTGGCCTCCCATATGCTCTCAGATATCTTTGTTCTCCTGGAGGCAGTGAGATGTAGGGGGAGGAGCACTGAATTTAGAGTCAGAAAGCTTAGGTTCAAATCTAACATTGGGTGCAAGTCACAATCTTTCTGGGCATTAGTTTCCTTGTCTGCAAAATGGAAGGAGAAGTAGACCAGATAAAATCTGTAGTCGGGGGTGGGGTTGTCTTAATCTTTTTTCTGTGTGTCATGGGCCCCTTTGACAGTCTGATAAAGCCCAGGGACCCTTTTTCAGGATAATGTTGTTCAATAATCAAAGGGAACATTAAATTTCAGTTAAAGATTAGTCAAGATAAGGATGCGATTTTTCCCCATCCAAGTTCACAGGCCCCCCTGAAATTTATCCATAAACTGAATTCCAGGTTATAAAAATCCATACTCTTAGTTCCCTTCCAGACCTAATTTGCATGACCCTAGCCACCTATCTCCCTGCCTTGCCTAAGACCCCCTCATTACTCTCACTAACTGACTCTACCCTGACCCTGACTTGCCTCCCTAGTCCTTTCCAAAAGTTTATCTAGTGGAAGGACACCCAGATACAAGATGGGCAGCATAGTCATTACGTTGCTTCTTGATAGAATTTATCACACCTAAATCTATATGAATTTATCTTGATATGAATTTATCATATTAAATCTAAATGATTTTATCTCAATATGAATCTATCATACCTAAATCTATATGAATTTATCTTGATATGAATGTGTCATACCTAAATCTATATGAATTATAGTTAAACAGATTGCTTCAGGAAGTAATAACTGAGGACAAGAACCATGTTTTTGCCTTTCTTTGTATTCCCCAAAGTTCAGCACAGTGCTTGGCACACAGGAAGTGCTTAATATTTGCTTATTGATGGATTGAAACTAGATTGCCCATCACTAGAGGTCTTTAGGCCAAGGCTGAATGACCATTTGTCAAAGATGACAGGATCATGATTTAAAGATGAAAAAAAATTGTGTTAGAGATTGTCTATTTCAACTTTGACATTTTACTGATAAGAACAACCCTGCCCAAAGAAGTTATCTCACCTGATAGTCACAACAAGCCTGGAAGTTGTTGTGGGGAGGTAGGGAGTGCCTTAGAGATAGGTGCCACCACTGTGCTCATTTTACAGTTGAGGTATCACTTAAGTGACTTGCCCAAAGTCATACAGAGAGGTCTTTGGACTCTATCCAGAACCCCTTCTATTGCACCTCAGCACTTCTGCTGTGCAGATGATCTTTGCTCCTGTACCTATCGACCTCAATGATCTCAGATTCTCATAGCTTATCTGGATCCAGACTTCTGGGTCTGCCTTAACCAATGATTTACAGGCTGGGCTCTTAGTGCTGCTCACTCCTACTCTCAGTCTTTTCACTGCAAGCTGGCTGCTTGTTGCCTACACTCCTGGCACTGACCCTGGGAGAGTTTTCAGGGAACTAGGAACAAATGAGGAACTTTAAAGGACCTCTAGGGATGGAGAATATTCGAATACGTAGTTCTCATTTGGAGGCAAAAATGAACACCCAAAGCCAGAACACATTAGAACAGACTCCATATACCTACCACCACCCCCACTTTCAGGTGACTTAATGGGAACAAATTTTGAATATGTTATTTCCCATCTCTGAATAGGAAACTGGTACCCTCAGTCAAATCTAATTTGCTGGGGCCTGATGGCAGATTGGCTTTGCTATTTTATAAAACGGATTTAGCTACATGACTCTAATTGGGATTCTCTCATCTCAGATTTCGTCTGTGAAGCAGTGGGAGAAACAGACGGCAAGATGGATTGTCTTAATCCTTCAGGACCAGAAAGACCAGCACATTGGAGTCCTGCCATAAGGGCTTCTTAGTATAGAGATGAGGTGTGGGAAATCAAATTGAATGCATTGGTGAATCCGGTCCAATTCACTGACATTCAACCAGAACTGGCATTATAAAGAATAAGTTCAGAGGCAAAATAAGGCCTGTCAGGGCTTCGTCGTCTCTGACTGGACCATTATAATAGCCTCCTAATTAATCTCCCTTCTCCTGGTCTCTCCTACATCTAATCCATTCTCCCCACAGCTGCCAAAAAAATCTGCCTAATGAACACCTCTGAAAATGTCGCTGACCTGCCCAGAAAACTTCTGTGGTTCCCCACTGCCTCTAGGATAAAACTCAACTAGGCAATTAAAGCCTTCCATAGCTTGGTTCCAACTTACATTTCGATTCCATTCGATAATTCAACAATCATCTTTAAGTATCTACTTTTAATACTTAACATTTAAGCCTAAATATAAGCATCGTGAAAGGTGCTGAGGATACACAAACAACAAACTCTTTGTACTTTAAGGACTAGGTCTGATTCAGTCGTACCTTGGTATCTGTAGAACTCAGCGCACAGTGCTTGGCATACGCTAGATGCGAAATGAAGCCTTGTTGGGGTGAGATTGTGAGTTAAGCTGCCTCTCAAATTGTCTCCAACCCATCTTTCTAGCTGTGCTTCACATTTCTCCCCTTCATCTAGAAAAACTGGGCTACTCCCAATGGTACGCTGGTCAATGTTTAATGAGCAGCTCTCTCAAAAGACATGATACGCTTTCAAGCTTAACGTGCATTGTTGACATTTTCTCCATCACGTTCTTAAGTCTGGACAATCAATAAAACAATAAATCAAGCCATAAGAAGTTGAGGAAAGGGGATCCCTATGCAACCAGGGAACAATATGAAGTGACTAGGAACCTTTCTAGAGGGAGAAGAGGCAGAAAGACATTGAAGCAGCTACAATATAGTAAAGGGGACACTGGTTTTAGACTCAGAAGGGCTGAGCTCAAGTCCTGACACCGTCATTTTCAACCTACATGACCTTAGACGAGCCATGTAACCCCTTTGCTGCTATGTTTCCTCATCAGAGTTAGTACCTGGAGCAGAAAGTTATGGTAAAGTGGGAAAAGAACTAGATCTAAAATCAGAAGACCTGGGTTCAAATTCTGTTATTAGCTTTGTGATCTCTTAGTAAAGCAAGTACAGAGAGTTCTCACTTTATGAAAATTCACATAATGCAAATTCAAAGGAGGGTGCTCCTGCTGTGGCTCCCCTAGCGTGGAATCCCCAAGGGGGTAGCACCATGTGGAGCCACGTGAGAGGGTCTGCAGAAAGGTCCATGTTAAGTGAGAACCGGTTGTATATAGATTGCTCTGTGCTTCAGTTTCTGATCTGCAAAACAAGCATAATGATACCAGAATTACTTACCTCACAGGGTTGGTTGCTTAAGAATGAGAAAAGATAATGTCAATGAAAGAACTTGTAAAATGTGGAGACTTGACATAATGTTTGCTGTTATTCCAGGGCCTAATAATAGTGTTCTGCTCACAGTAGGCACACGAAAATCTACACTGAATTGAACGCAGACTTTGAGTACCCTGATTGTGCAGGGCAGTGTGTTAGGCTTCCTTGTCATGTGATTCTAGAAGGTAGCATCTTGTGTTACAGGCAGATAGATGGTGCAGGGGATAGAGGACTGGGCCTGGAGTCAGAAAGACTCATCTTCCTGAGTACAAATGGGACCTCAGACACTAGCTGTGTGACCCTGGGCAAGTCATTTCACCCTATTTGCCTCAGTTTCTTCATCTGTAAAATGAGCTGGAGAAGGAAATGGCATCTTTGCCAAGAAAATCCCAAACAGGGTCACAAAGAGTCGGACAAGACTACAAAACAACTAACAACAATAGCATCTTGTGTGAATGTATTCTTCAATGATAGAATAACATGGGAGATCAAGCAACAGAATACCAAAATAGGATATCACGGGTGGGACTTGTGCAGGAGCTTGCCTGAAATCTATAGTCCAGGACCACAGTTGAGCATCAAGATGAAAGTATCACTGACGTACTCATTTAAACTCGCCAAAGTGCGGTTATTTACAGATTGTGCTTTGTGGAGAGACGGCAGGCATAACAGCCAGGTAAAATAAAGAGAGACAGTCTTAATGTTCTGGGGCTGCTGGGTCCCTTCCCTCTTGTCTCTGCTTCTGTGGACGTAGCCGCTCCCAAATTTTCAGGGAGAAGTAGGCAGGTATAAATGCAGTCTATGTACCCTCAGTCATCTGTCTGAGTCCACCACCGAGCTTTGGTATTGCCCAAAAAGTACAGATACGGATCACACTACTTGGACATCCAAGCAATGTTAAGTTGTGTCCCAGACTCGACCATGAGCTGCCTATCTGATGGCATCATCTGAGCTCACTCCTGTTTTGGAGGGGTGTGCCCAGCCAGAACCAAGGAGAACAGATGAAGTTATCATCACCATCACCAACATCATCATCATCATCATCACCACCACCATCATCATCACTAATAAAAACAGATAACATTTCTATAGCACCTACTGTGTGCCAGGCACTATGCTAAGAGCTTTACAATATCATCTCATTTGATTCTTTTTTAAAACTTATTTTATTTTTAATTTATGGAATAAAACAAGTATTTCCATAGCATAGTATAATAAAAAAAAAGATGATTGTATATGAAACTGCAAATCCATTAAGTACAACTTGATATTCCTTCTAAATATACAAAGTTGTCATGTAATTTTTTTTCTTTTTTCCCTTCCCTTCTCCCCCAAGAGGGCTACCATCAGACACAAATAGATATATAGATAAAATTATTCTATACATAGTTCCATTTATCAGTTCTTTCTCTGGGTACACATAGCATCTTTCTTCCTATGTCCATTATAATTTGGGTATGTATAATAACTCATTTGATTCTTACAACAACTGTGGGAGGTAGGTGCTACTATCATCCCTATTTTACAGTTGAAGAAACTGAGGCAAACAGCGATTAAGTCCAGGGTCACATAGCTATGAAGAGTCTGAGGCGGGATTTGAATTCAGGTCTTCCTGACTCCAAGCTCAGCTATCTATCCACCACGCCACACTTCTATCATTATTATTATTATTAATCAAGCTGTAGAGTCATAGAATCATGGCCCAACGAGCAAAGAAGAGCTTTAGAATTAATCTAGTCCTACTCCCTCATTCTAATAGATGAAGAAGCTAGAACCCAGAAGAGTGAAACATGAAGGGTGTAAAGCAAGTTTGCAGCAAACCCAGGCCTACTAAGTCCTTCCAGTGTACTGCCTACCATACTAGCCCTTTCAGCAATATCATATTCCATAGCATGAAGGAGATGCCAACATAGGCCACCCAGAAAGAATGTGTAAGTCAAAAGTTAAGCTTCAGGAAGGAGGGGATCTGTGAGAACACACCCTTAGAAGTGAAGAAAAAAGTGACAGATTTTGAATCAAAAGAACTGGGTTCAAATCTCCCCTCTATCACTTACTACTTGTGTGATCTTGGGCAAGTCATTTAACATCTCTGTGCCTCAGTTTCCTCATCTCTATAATGAGGGGTTGGACTGGATGAATGCCAAGTTCCTTTCTGGCTCTATATTTTATGATTTTGTGGCTCTATATTATTATTATTATTAAAAGCAAAACATCTGGAGGTGGAAGACCTGAGTTTGGGTTCTAGCCCTGCCGCTAATTAACTGTGTGACTTTGGACGAGACACTCCACATCCTAGGCTCAATATATCAGGTTGGACCCAGGCACGCTTCACTCTGCTCTCGGACCACCTTTCTGACATCAGAATAACCTCCACCGTCTCTCCTCTTTCCATTTCTAGAAACAGAATCAAGTCGATATGGCCATGAATACTAGAAAGAGTGTGTCTCCATCCTGTAAGTTTCCTAACCAAAACTCCACGGCTCATCCACCACTCTCCTGTTTGTGTTGTTTCTCCCTATTAGAATGTAAGTTTATTGAAGCTAGTTAGCACAGTGCCTGGCACATAGTAGGCACTATTTAAATGTTTATTTCCTTTCCCTCCTTCTCTTTTTGCTTTTAAATTTGTATCCCTATTTATTCGATAAACATTTATCAACTGCCTACTGTGTGCTAGACATTGTGCTAAGTGCTGGGGATACAAAAAGAGGCAAAAGACAGCCCGTGCCCCCAAGAACCTTGCATTCTAATGGGGGAGAGAACATGAGAACAAATACATGCAAAGCAAACTATGTACTTGATAAATAA